>NW_012028544.1:0-2292 GCF_000956235.1 Wasmannia auropunctata | reverse complement strand
TGTGCTCTTCCGATCTATAATTTTACATTACAAGACGTATACAGTATTGGATTTCATTTATAGCATTGACCTTTTCAATGCAAATTGACATATCAGTTTTCTGATTAAATTATCAAGAATGAGGGAGCGGATTGAATTTGGAATTGATGTACGGCGATTTGAGAGATATGTGTACTGAAGAGGACTCAATCCAAGAGTCAAAACGTATACTACGACAATTACTACTAGTCTACTACAATAAAGGATTATTTGCGCCACAAGAACTGCGTCGGCTCATAAAGGCATTTATTTTTCCATTTTTATTTGTTATATCAGAGCCTAATATTCTCATTTTATTAATAATATAATTGTATGAATCGTTTTACAATTTCCAGTTCAAATAAACTGCGTGTCGAATATTTGTCAGTCTTTTCGATAACACGGTTGTGACAAAAAAATACTTTTTTCTCCAAAGTGCAATAATACGTTTCATGAAGATTTTTTTTCGCGTTAAACACGATGCCGTTGGCAGAATTTGCCTAACACATTAGGATTTTAAATAAATCGGAATGAAAGTGACTAAAAATGGCGTTTTTAATTTTTAACATTTTTTTTTAGCAAAACGGAAACTGGTTTCTAAATAAACCCAACAGCATCTGAAAGTATACAAGAGCTTTTAAACGAAAAAATCTTCGAGAAACATATGTTGTCGCACTTCGAAGAGAATTTTGCTGTAACAGTATAATTCGAAAATTGATTTAACATGACCTTTTTTAAATAGGATGGATATATACACTTAAAATTGCAAATCATAAATCTTTTTTATGTAAGATTTTATTTATATAATTTTATAAATATTTTTCTATCTATATAATGGAAATGTTATTTTTTATTTTAGGATGTCCTTTGTCTTCCAAAATTACGGACAAGGAAGAAAACACGGCATACACATGGAATCATAAAACTAAGAACACTTTGCGACTAGTCATAGTGGTATATATACATACATATATACATACATATATACATACATATATTATACATATATACATACCTACTAAATATTTTGACCATTACGTTGTTGAGACGTTATACTAATATCTCGGCGACAGCAAATGTCCTACCTCTACGATGGTTCAAAGGAACGTTTCATTTGTGATATTTTTGCAATGTAACAGGAATGTGTCATTATGCGAAATCGATTGCTACGTTACTTATACGTTTTAATAACGTTTCAAATAAAACATTTTTCTGAAACGTTCCAGAGGCAGGACATTTAATGTTACCGAGATGTTAATATGACGTTTCGACAACGTAATGGTCAAAATGTTTAGTGAGTATATACATGGTTCCAAAAGTAATGAAACTAATTCTGGAAAAATCGTTTTATTGAAAATACACTTAATATTTTTCAAAGTAGGATCCTTGAGTGTCAATACAGCGTGTCAACTTTGCTCTTTGTAGAGTTCGTAGCAGCGCAGAAAGTCTTGACCGGACATGCCTTCCAGAGTCGCAGTTGTTTGGACCTTTCAATCGTCCCAAAAGAGTGACAACGTTTGGGACGATTAAAAAAGTCCAAGCAGTCCCAAGTCTGGAAGGCATGGCCGGTCAAGATTTCCTGCGCTGCTACGAACGAGTGGCAGCAACGCTGGAACAGCTGCCTGTATTGACGTTCAAGGATCCTACTTTGGAAAATATTGAGTGCAATATTTTCAATAAAACGATTTTTCCAGAATTAGTCTCTATAAATGGTATGTGGGGTCTCGAGTGAGGGCTCGTTTGAAAAGACTTTTCGATTCTAGAAAAACGCGAGTTTGTTGAGGTCTCTACAATTTTTTTTCGCAGTTATACTCATTTGAACTTCAATGTTATTTAGCGATAGCAAGACCCACGGCGAGGACGTGAGAAAGATAAGGCTTCGCGCATGTTCCTAAGTGGATAGAAGTGCATATGGAAGAGTATGTGCAAATGAGCATATATAATTAACTCTGCGAAAAAAAATCGTTGAAACCTCAACGACGTCGCATTTTTCTCGTCTCGAAAAGCCCTTTCAAACGAGCCCTCATTCGACCCCACATGCCATTTAAGATTTCCAACCCCCCTCCTACTCCGCCCTTCTTGGAGAGTTGAAGAGAGGTGTTTTCAAGATTAAATAATAGATTTCATGATGCTATTGTAATTCTATAAATTCCAATCCAATATCTTGAACCATTCAGAAATTATTCAGGTGGCCTGTTTTAGGAACATCACTCTGTATATCTATAATTAATATATTTACATTCGTGTTTTGATCATAAGTTTATTTTATAGTAA
>NW_012028543.1:25808-27385 GCF_000956235.1 Wasmannia auropunctata | reverse complement strand
ACACATCACTATACACTACTACATCAATATTGCACGCATACATACTCACAAATTGTCGGTAAAACAGCGGATTTTTGGAGTTTGATTTAGGGTTTAGGATCCTCTTAAGGGCGCAGCGACTGTCGCGGCTGCATCGAATATTGTGTTGAAAAATGTGAAAACTCGATTTGACTTAGCGGATTCGCGTTGTGCGGGTAGGAAACGCGCGCGCTCTCGCTCGCTCGCTTCGAGGAAACCATTTCCGCGCAGCTTCACACGTTGCCCGGCCGATTCACTTGGGTTTACGCGTTTTACGACCTCGGCAATTCGTCGAAGTGAGACTTTACGATTCGCCGCTCTACTGCCGAGAAATCGAGTCGATTCACCAGCACCGCCGCGCCGGCGGTTAATGAAACTTGCTCGTATCTGAGAATTGACCTATTCGGTGAAAGTTCTCCGAGCTCGCTTTGATTACAGTTCTTTTTTCCACGGAGCTCTTTGAGACGAGTGCTGACAATTGTTCTGTTTTTATTTTTCCGTCAATTCAGAGAATTTTTGCTTACCTTTCATCCAGTGAATGATAAGCAGACATGCAAACGAGCGTTTAAAATTAATTTCGATTATCGAGGTAATACTTTCTCTCGCACGCGTTCGGTATAATTTTTTAATAAAAAAATACCTAGGATAAAGATTATTTTGAAATTTAAATCACGCGCGGGTAAATTATCGGCACGGAAACCAAATTTTCTGACGGAAAATTCGAGTGCCAGTAGGATTATTGAGGAGAGATAATTTTGGAACGATGAGGAGGAAAAAAGCTTTCCAAGCAAGCTGCCGGGTTGATTGGTTTCAGCTTGCGCTTTTACACTGACGTCAAACTTGCACGTTCGCTCCGATTTGTCGGATCGTCAATTATTGCCCTATCCGGCCGCCGTAACTTCCCGTTCCTCTTCGCCGACGCGAGTCTAAACACGTTCTTTTACGACACGGAATTCAGTAATCATTTACTTAGATTTATTATTTGAATCTGTGCACTAGAAAAAAATTATTTTCCATTTTAATTATATAAGAATGTTTTGCACAGTACGTTTCGTAATAGGCGACGCAACCAGAAAGATAGTGATTCTGTTAAACAAAAAAAAAGGTAAAATATGCAAAATAAAATTATGAAACTGAACTTTTTCATATTTTTCCGGTTTTTTTTTTAAATAAAATCTTGTATAAAAAAATGTTATTATATATTTTTTTAATCTATTTTTTATCTGAAACTACTGCTCTAATTCGGTCTTTAAGTAAATTTCAAAATTGCTAAATTCGTTTGATTTATCGAAATATAAACGTTATAAACTATATCCGTAAAAATGAAATTGTTTAATTTGTTTGTATTTATTTATAAATCAAGTTTAAAATTTCATGAAAATTTAAACGGAAGAAAACGCTCCATTATCGTTTGTATGACGTCGCAAGGTTGTTCCGTCTTCGCGCGTATTACACAAGTTGACAGTCTTGCAGTTTTTCAATAACAAAATTTTCGAAAAAAGTGTATAAAAAAATGGCAAATATTTTAGAGCCAGGTTTTGTGAAAGCTGACTCAACAA
>NW_012028543.1:19391-22577 GCF_000956235.1 Wasmannia auropunctata | reverse complement strand
TTTTTGATAATAATGACCAATAGTTAAANATTTTTATTACTTACGTCAAAATGATCCTCACACAAAAATAATTTGATTGTGTTGGTTTGTCAGGTCGACGGGCTTGACGGAACCATAACCTACGCTGGCTTTCATTGCGTGGCACTTGTACAAAAACTTTATGCGGTGTATTTTTTGATGTGTTTTTGCACATAGGCACAAAACACCACCGATAACCTCTCGGTTTATTCATTTCTTTTACTAATTACACTATTAAAAATAAGCAAATACAAGGGAAGAATTATATGATGAGCGTTCGGCTACAACCTCGTGACGTCACGCGCGAGTTCGGGCAAACTCGAGTAATTCCGGAATGTTTAAATCACAAGTCAGTGGATTGCATTTTTGAATTAATATTATTTTATAAATATTAAGTATTTTATGAAAATAAAAAATACGTGTTGTACAAATATATGTATTCTATTCAATGGAAATGTTTTTTAAAATGACTTGAAGACCGAATTGCATCACCTGTTACGAAACATTCTGTAGGTAGCAAATATGGGTTTAAAAAAATTAATTCGCTTTAGCAAAAACTAGTCCGCAGAATAAAGAAAATAGAAAAAAAAAAGAATATTAATTTATATCCATATTTATGTGGAAAAATAATTTGGTATTCATATCGCTGTCGATAAATTATAACTAAAATATGCAGAATATGTTAAAGAAAGACGGATGATTGACGGAGGACGGTGCACGCATGATATAGTAATTGCCCGTTCTAACGAAAGATCCTGACAACGAAATTTAATGTGAATGTGGTTGTTGAAAAGTTTGTCCCGTGCCACTTTTGCCCCCGAACTGTCCATTAATCGCGCGGTGGCTATCACGAACACAGAAATCGAGGTTAATCCACGTTTCATGGCACTGATCTCGGACACCGGCGATGGGCTTGACGTTGACGCATCGGTTAAATGGACACCCGATCCCCTCGAAGGGAATCATTCTCGGCGAGCGTGTGCGAACACCGGAGACAATGCATGCAATGCAACACGGTCGTGTGTGTGTGTGTGTGTGTGTGTGTGTGTGTCATAGATTGGCCCTAGCCATCATTCAATAATCAGTCGTAGTATCGTAATTGCAACGCGCGAGCTCAAGGATGAATCGAGACAGGTTCTTTCGCTCGCGAATAGATTGGGAACGTATCTTTTCCCGCTTGACGGATACGAATGGACTGTAAGCTCGCACAACTATTTAAGAAAGATATTGAAATTATTATTAATTGAGAAAGAAAATTATTTCTAAATTCGTCCCACAAAAATTAAATCACTTCAATCTATCAACAATTGATTCTAAAATATCTATTTTCCTTTGTAATGTCACCGAGAAATTTATTCTCTCTCTAAAGCCTTGAGAATATTTTTATTAGAATTTGTTCCGCAAATTCCAAATTAAATTTCTTAATGTAATTTTTTATTCTATTTTTTGAAAAGAAAAGAAATATGAAAATGAAAATAGTAAGGTTTATAATCGAGGCAGGTTCATTTTTCGCCCGCTTGACGGATGCGAATAAGCTACAGTTCGCACAATTATTTAAGAAAGATATTGAAATTATTATTAATTGAGAAAGAAAATTATTTCTAAATTCGTCCCATAAAAAATAAATCACTTCAATCGATCCACAATTGATTCTAAAGTATCTATTTTCCTTCGTGATGTCACCGAGAAATTTATTTTTTCTCTAAATCCTTGAAAGTATTTTTATTAGAATTTGTTCTGCAAATTCCAAATTAAATTTCTTAATGTAATTTTTTATTTTATTTTTTGAAAAGAAAAGAAAGATGAAAATAAAAGATGAAAATTTTTCGTGATGTCACCGAAAAATTTATTCACTCTAAAAATCCTTGAGAGTATTTTTAGAATTTGGTTTGCAAATTCCAAATTAAACTTTTTAATGTAATTTTTTATTTTATTTCTTAAAAAGAAAAGAAAGATGAAAATGAAAATAGTAAGGTTTATAATCGAGACAGGTTCTTTCGCTCGCGAATAAATATGGGACGTATCTTTTCCCACTTAACGGATACGAATGGACAACAGTTCGCACAATTATATAAGAAAGATATTGAAATTATTATTAATTGAGAAAGAAAATTATTTCTAAATTTGTCCCATAAAAAATAAAAATTACTTCAACCTATCAATAATTGATTCTAAAGTATCTATTTTCCTTCGTGATATCATCGAGAAATTTATTCACTCTCTAAATTCTTGAGAGTATTTTTAGAATTTGTTCTACAAATTCAAATTAAATTTCTTAACTGTTTTATTAATTTATTGTATTTTTAAATTTCTTAATGTAATTTTTCACTTTATTTTTTGAAAAAGAAAGAAAAGACGAAAATGAAAATAGTAACGTTTATGCACTCCAGCGTTAGAAAATATTTCTTTTCGATATTCTTCAAGATTTCAATGCTGTAATTAGAATACGCTTTCTCCTCTGTTTCAGACCACTCTTACTACAGTTATTCCGGATGGAATGGCAAGTCGTCGTCCGATCACCAGTTTTCGAATATCAGACTATTCGATGAGAACGTGGAGAGGGTACGTCGGGCCGCACCTGACAAATCGGTAGTGACGACTGAGCAAAACGAACAATTACCTAAGGATCAACCATCGGCGCAGCCGCAACAGCAACAGCAGCAGCAATCGCAACAACAGCAACAGCAACCGCAGCCGCAGCAGCAACCACAGCAGCGGCAACCGCAGCAGCAACAGCAGCAGCAGCAACAACCACCGCAATTACAGCAAGCAAACTCGGCAACACACTCAATGCCAAACACAACTATCGCATCCGACGTAACGTATTCCACGGCTTACTCGACCAGCGAAGCCACCTCGACTACCGTCCGGCCGGTTGATCCTACTTCCAGTTTGAAGCCCGATTTTAAGAAGAAGGCGTCGCAGGCACCAAATCCTGCAACTGACACGGTAGGTGTCAATGGCAGGATTTTTATCGATTTATTTTTACTTTCAAAGAGCGACCCCAAAAATGCCCTGTATTCTCGCCCTCGATTCTGGACTTTATTTTGGTGAAAAATGATAGTAAACCATGAGACACTAATTCCCTGAAACTTTCAAATGGAGCATACTCTTTGTTAGCAAATTATGAAGCCTCAAAGTTATCATTTTGTACCGTGTTTCTCAAAA
>NW_012028543.1:14903-18757 GCF_000956235.1 Wasmannia auropunctata | reverse complement strand
ATGAAATCAAAGTTCATTATGGAATTATCATAGGTCTGCGAGGTCCGGTATTTTAAGAAGGCTGATCCTGCCGATGAAGGTTGATCGCAGTTTTACGTAAATGACGCTCGTTTTGGATGTAAAAACATCGAGTTTTCGCGTAAAAAGATGTAATATAAGCGATTCCCCTTCAGCTGTGATAACAATTGTCATCTCAATCTGAAACTTCTCTGTGATTAACGTCTCATTTTAAGGTATCGTTTGGCACACACAGTCCAGTCCCCAAATCGAGAGTTCCAACAGAAACCTTTTTTTTAGTCAAAAACTCTTTCTTCAGTCGTCATTTTCATATAGAGTTTGTTTATTTAACAATTCTGCATCCGTTTGAAAATCTGTTCGCAGGCAACGCTACATGTATGGGCGAATCGCACCCTGTCAAATCGCAATATCACCGGCATCCCCAAGGAGCAGCAGCCGCCGGAACCGTCGCCGGTGAAGGACACGACGGAGGACGCCACGAAACCGGACGATATCGGCGACATTTCGATCAGCAAGTTCTCCGACGTGACCAACAGCACGCTCACGCAGAACAACATTACCAAGACGGTCTACGATCATCATCACTATTACAACAGCACGTTTATTGTCGATGCCGATATCTGTAAAAAATACTGGGTCGACATGGACAATCACCCGGATCTCAGGGTCAATCATCTGCTTAGCCAGAGCCATCGGCGCGCCGCGGTGAGAGACTCGCTTCTTGTCATTATTTCGCATTACAGCGAATGTTATGAGAAATTGAAAAGGATATAGAAAGTATCCGACATTATGCGTGTGTATCGATATTTTTTCAACTTTATACATAATAATCGGAGGAAAAAGCGGTTAGTGTGTCCGATGAATACAAAAAAAATTCGTAATTGGGCTACAATTTATATTCATTCAAAATTTTTACATTAAGAAAACTTTCATTCAAATATTTATTCAAACTTGTGGACTTTTAAAAATATTTATTCGTGAATATTTTATCATTATTTTATGATTTGTTCATATTTATTCATACAAAATGTAAAGTAAAAAGGAAAGTGAAAAATAAATTTTATATATCGTTATTAATATCCAATTTGATAAAGAAAACTTACAGATTTTGAAAAAGATTTTAGAAAACAAATTTTTTATTTAAAAGTCTTTTATTCGTAACAATAATTCTTTTTATGATAATATAATTTTTATTCTCTATATTCTTGCAAATCAGAAAGATACAGTAAAATCGAACACTGCAATTTTGTACAAATTACAATAACAGTAATGTTAATTCCATAAGGTATTTTAAGTACTTTAGAATCTCGTGGATGCTAAATAAAATGTTGTTTAATTAAATAATTGTTTAATTAACAGATTTAATTAATAGATTCCTCAAAATCCCCAATAAAAGCATTGACAATAGCTCTCATTTTCTCCTCGGTATCATCGTGTTTCTTAAACTTAAACTAAGCTCGAAGGCAGAATTTTAGTGCGTAGAGTGGGAGTGAATGCGAATTCGAAAATATTCGTAATCATATTTACAAATATATTCATTTAAATCGCATAAAAAGTAATTATTCAATTTTCCATGAATATAAAAAAAAATAGTATTTGTACTTGTATTCATATTCATTATTTACAGGGCCGTGCAAAATACATCATTAAAGTATTTAAAATACAAAATAAAAAATACTGGCAATCTTAGTATTTGAGTTACAAAATATAAAATACTTTAAATCTTTCGATTTGAAATACAAAATACAAAATACTTTTAATCTTTTGATTTGAAATACAAAATACAAAATACTTTTAAGCTTTTATTTGAAATACTAAATACTTCTTTGAAATACAAAATACTTTTTAATTTAATCTTTCAATTACAATAATGTATAATGTTAAACTCCCCCCTCCAACAGTCGTCTCTCCACTTTTAGAGAGAGAAAGAAAAGTTGTTTCACTTTCTTACACTCTTTAAGAGTCCTATTGTCCTGTCAACCGCACGAGAAATCTATTTACTAATGTGAGATTATGAAATTTGACTCTGATTACTTGATATTGCTTGGAATTTGATGAAAATTCTTGTCGCTAATTATCATATAATTAAAATAACTTATTAATTAAAGTAATTTATTACTATTAATTGTTGTCAAGAATTCTTATCAATAATTTCTTTAGTATTTCAAATACAAAATAGATTTAAATTGTATTTGAGATACAAAATACATCGAATAATTCTTTTGAAATACAAAATACAAATTGTATTTGAAATATAATATTTCAAATACAAGTATTTGAAATATGCCCAGCTCTGATTATTTATTCGATTATTTATTTATTTATTCGAATATTGGATGTATTCATCGGACACACTAGTTAGTGTATAAATACAGATTTGACGTATATGTTAGTATTTACATTTAGGATGTTCCTGTTGCAGCGAAATATTAATTAGAAGTTGTACGCGTAAAAACGCAAGATCCTGTTAATCCCGCTGAAAACTAAGTTTCAGAATTGAGCCCGACTTCTGCGCTGTTGCAGACCGTCAAGCTGAAGTTTGATTTTCCATTCTACGGCTATAACGTGCGCAATATCACGATCGCTACCGGCGGTTTTCTATACACCGGCGACTACGTGCACAGCTGGCTGGCCGCCACCCAGTACATCGCACCGCTCATGGCGAATTTCGATACCCGCCTGTCGAACACCAGCTACGTCAAGTACGCTGACAATGGTGAGTTATCGGAATCTCAAGTGGACGGCATTTTCTCGCCACCTGAAGAAACGAATTCGTTTCTTACGTTTTTCCTTCGAACAACAATCAATCGTTTGCCAATCGGAGGCCCATCGCGATCAGATCTTGAGAGGGTCTTGCGTGTTCGCGGCGTTTGCCGTAGCTAATATATTTCAAATAATTTGCGTTAAAGAAATCCTATCACAATGAGCGGGTTCTCCCCTTAGTAATTCCGCGTGCTTTACAAAACATTCATCGAGAATGATTCTCGAACTTCGCTTTCGAGCTGATTTTCTAAATCCTTTCTCCTCGCCGGATCGATCGTGTCGCAAAGCGTTCGCGTCGGTGGTCAATCAGTCAACCTCTTCGGAAGGCGGAGGGTGAAAGAGGATGGAATAAATCGGCGCGACGATTTGTGCCGATCGTAATTACACGCCTCGTCAACCACCGGTGGCAAAGAAACACAAGGCAAAACGGTATTATAGCCACCGGTTGGCCGACGGATTTCGCACAGCGTGAGATTCGTTATATTCGCCTTTTTGATTTGCACAACACACAGGCACGGCGTTTACGGTCGAGTGGGAAAAGGTGGTGCTGCAGGACAGGCCGAAAGCCGGCGCGTTCACTTTCCAAGTGACCCTGCATAAAAACGGCGACATCGTGTTCGTCTACTCGGTGATACCCGTCCTGGTCGAGAAAATCGCGGACACCCTGCATCCCGTCAAGGTCGGCCTCAGCGACGCCTACATCATGGACCGAACTGTGTTCTGTGAGTATTCGCTCATTACGTCTAATTTGCCTGTTCGCGTTGGCCGATTGCGTAACTATCGCGGGATATAATATCTGCGTCATTGCTGGTGGATCATTGGATGTAGAAAAACTTGTGCGTGGATGGATGATAGTCTATATAGCCACTTAAGAGGATCCTAAACCCTAGATCAAACTCCAAAAATCCGCTGTTTTACCGACAATTTGTGAGTATGTATGCGTGCGATATTGATGTAGTAGTGTATAGTGATGTGTCATGTTTATTACCACATCAATATATCTCACGCATACATATACACGAATTTGTAGGATACAAATGTATTTTTAAGATCGGAAGAGCACACGTCTGAAC
>NW_012028543.1:10495-14149 GCF_000956235.1 Wasmannia auropunctata | reverse complement strand
GAAGACAATTTTGTTGTGAACATTCTGTCCAAAAATCAAGTCATTCGGATAAAAATTGGCTGAGATATGCGAGCGCTCAGCTACAAAAACGTGGTTTCGAGAAAAACGCGTTTAAAGTTTTACGTGGCCCGGCGTATATATCTGAACACGTGCTATTTTATTACATATTTACTATAGTTCCATTGTGAAGTTCAACATAATATTTTAGGGACATATTTTTAAGACCTCAAACATTACAAAAATGAAAAAAAAATCGACTTTTTGAACTCGTCACAGTGGTGTTCCCCCTTAAAAATTTGAATTTTCTTAATTGGATTGTTTTATTAATCGTTATCTTTCCTTATTTATACATGTATTAAGTTTAATTATTAATTTGTAATATTTCAGGTTATAATACTTTTAAATTTTTTAGGAATAATTTCGTATATTTTGAGCATGTATATTCATTCTTCTTATTTACAATATTCGTAAATTTTCTGAATAAATTTATCATTTGCACAAATGTACTTTTCGAAGCTTCGAAGCTCGAATATCAAAGCCTTCGAAGTAAATCACCAGCCCTAGCAATATGTGACCCCCTTCCAGTTGTGATCACAATTGTCACCTCAACCTGAAATTTTTCTATGATTAATATTTCATTATAAGGTACCATTTGGCACACAGTCCAATCCCAAAAAATTAAGGGTCCAAAAAAACGGGCGAAAAAAACCATTTTTGGGTCACTCTTTGCAATGTAAGATGTGAAATATATCACGTACAAGATATTATTTTTGTTATTCATTTGAATATCAAGAGTATATCTTTGAACTTACGTTAAAATCCACAGTTTCTCGAAATTGTAACTTTAATAAGCATATTGCGAATTATCGTTTCAACAAATCTAAACTTAAATATCTGAAGATACAATCAGAGAACTCAATTCGCACATCTCGTTTCGCAGTCGTACGCCGGAAAACCATTTACGAGTACCACCGTGTCAACTTCAACCGGCAGGACATAATGAACTGCACGGTCATCTATCTGAAGGCGTTGCCCTCGTGCCTCAGTTTCGACAACTGCCGGGACTGTCTGACGAAGGTGCCGGACTTCGATTGCAAGTGGTGCTCGGAGCTGAGCAAATGCAGCACCGGCACGTCGCGGCAGCGGCAGGAGTGGCTGCTGAAGGGCTGCGACATCCGCAACATCAAGGATACAGACAATTGCCCGGCGCAGGTCTACAGGGGTGATCAGTACGACCACGACGGTCACGTGCATCCTGAGGAGTCGGTTGCCACCAATGAGATGGGCGCGAAGCAAGAACGGTCGGGCAACAGTGCCTTGGAAAGTCCTAGTAAGTATTAATTTTGTTTATCGTGACGCGCGATATTTTTAAGTAAATGGCCTTCTTCTCTCAATTTAATTTGTGTTATTAATTAAATTTGACAAACTTTTTTATGCATGGAGATTCGCACGATTCGCACGTTGTGCAAGATAGCGTCGAATTTTATACGGAAAATGCGATTCGTTGATGTAGTAGTCTTATAAAACCGGTGCTGAAAGCTCCTTAAGCGGCGTCTACAATGAGACTTAAGACTTAAGATTTAAGGGGTCTCACCATCTCTAAGATTTTAAGATAATATCTTAAGTTTGGGATTTTTTTGTGAGTAAATGGATAAGCTTCATTAAAAATCTACTTAAAGGACATTATTCTACATATATAAGAAACCAAAAAAATATTTTTTTATTTTTCTTATGTCCAAAATGGCGGCGCACTGGCCTACACTTGTGAAATTCCTTTTTTTTTTTATCGGTGTACAGGATTCCAGGCACACGGTTTGGCCTTGAACAAAACGTAAAGAATTTTCATTATCTACATTTTAAAGACTAGAGACGTAGGGATTTTTCAAAATATTAATTTTTTTTCAAAAAAAGGTAGCTATTTTATGAAAGATTTATATTGACAAAATACGAACTTTTCGTAAAAATAGCTGCCATTTCGAGAAAAATCAATATTTTGAAAAATCCCTACGCACATCTCTAGTCTTTAATATGTAGATAATGAAAATTCTTTGTGTTTTGTTCAAGAGCAAACCGTGTGCCTGAAATCCTGTACACCGATTTGGAAAAACAGAAAAAATGGATTCTGCAAATAGGCCATTGCGCCGCCATTTTGTGCGTAAAAAATAAAAAAATATTTTTTTAGTTTCTTATATATGTACAACAATGTTCTTTAAAGAGCTTTTAAATAAAGTTATCTATTTACTCACAAAAAATCCTAAACTTAGGTATTATTTTAAGGCCTCAGGTGGTGAAAATTATCCTTAAGAAAATTGACCAATCACAATCGATAATTTTTTTTACGTGAGATAAATAATCGACTGGTATGATTGGTCAATTTTCTTAAATCTTAAGTCTGTAGACGACGCTTTAGTCCCCGTAATTTCCGCGACTTCTTACTTCGAAGAACGTTAATCGACTCATTATTTGCTCGAACAATTTCTCTTTTCTCTTGAAGTCCGAAGATAATTCAACTCGCAATTAAACTTGTCATATCAATTTTTACTTTGTTTCCTTTTTAGATTCGAACAAGGTGAATATGGGCGTTTCAGGGATAATCGGCATTCTTACCGTCATCGCTTTAGTGGTGGGTCTCGCGGGTTGGGGTGTATACGCTTATCGCAACCCTCACAGCGCATCAGGCCAAATGCTGATCAGGGTAAGACGAGTTCTCTTCAAATTAAACTTCACATTAATGTTAACATTAAATCCTAGTAAATGAGTTATTATCGATCTTTTTTATTCTCTGCTTATAATTCCGTTACCATTGTTTGCATTGATATTATTGTCGATTAAAATATTATTTATTATTATTGATTCTTTATTGTTGCCAATTAAAAGTTAAATATTGTTAATTAAAAGTTAAATATTATTAATCTCGTAGCAGGGTTGCCACAGACCTGGAAAACCGGGAAAACCTGGAAAAATCAGGGAAATTTAAACTGGTCAGGGAAAGATATAAAAGAGTCTGGAATTTTGAACTTTGCTCACAATTTTCTTAAAGAGATCATTTGTTTATCGACGAAACTCAATAATTTTTGTACAATGTTTTTGTATGTATTGCTTTGTCTGATTTGAAAATTCTTTTCCACAAATGAAATGATTTTGTATAAAAATGATCGAAAAAAATTTTCGAAAATTACGATTTTGTTCAAGACTTCTCTCTGTTATTGCAATTAAAAATATTCTGAGTATTTAGCGATATTAGATTAGAAATTAGATTAGATTAGAATTAGATTAGATTAGAAATGTCTATAGAAATTTGCTTTTATCACTGAGTTTTTGTCTGGTCCTCAAACAAAATCTTCGCGGAAGATTCAGTTATACCAAAGGAATTTTCTTCTGTAATTTAATGCATAACATCAATGTCAAAGCAACAATGTTGAAGCGATGTTAATAATTTGTTGGCCTAAATTTGGGATTATATTATATTCTTAAACTTCTAAATTTATGTGTTTTTAAGGTGGACATGCAAAGTACCGAAAAAAAAATTACCGAAAACTAAGAACTAAGACAATGTCCCGAAATGTCAGAATACCGAATAATAAGAACTGAGACAATCGCTCGAAATGTCATAACACTGAAAACTAGAAACTGAGACAATGTCCCGAAATGACA
>NW_012028543.1:0-4690 GCF_000956235.1 Wasmannia auropunctata | reverse complement strand
GTGCTCTTCCGATCTATATCGACTTGATTTTTTTTCCTCTGCCTGAAATTTATAAAAATGATAGCAATAAAAAAAATTTTTTTGGCACTAAAAGTTTTTAAAATTTTTATTAATAACAAGTTGAATGTTTGTTATAAAATCATGATTTCAATCCACGCCATGCGTTAAAGTATTAGAATCAAGTCGATATCTTAATTCGTTGTTTCGTAATTACTTCCGTCAGCTCAAAAAACATGCTACATTCAATCGCCACTTGGAGGCATTAAAATACATTTTTATATAAACAAAAAATATTTTTTTTGCTGTTCAAATAATATGTAAGTTTATACAAAAACCCGCGTTTTACTGTATATAATAGATTTCCGTAAAAAAATTCATAAAACAAAAGCTAATTTTACGGCAGGCAAATGATGAAACTCTCCTTAAGAAAGAATAAAATAAAAGAAACTCTTTTAAATAAAAATCCTGTTACCTCATTTTCAAACAATAATGCAACAAATAAAAGAGAGTTATGTAAAATCGACTTATCTTGTCGCGAATTGCCTTGTAGAAATATCTCTCTCACGCGGAAATACAAGTCTCTCCCCCGTCATCTTTCCTGAGGACTTGCTAAAAGGAATGTGTAATTGCATCGGCGCGTAATGAATGTATTCTCGTGTCGAAGCGAAAGCTGAATATGTATTCGCGAACTGATTGAATAATCATATTTGCTGCATTTGCAATTTGTTTACTTTTATCGGATTTGCAGATACGCTCACTTTTTGTTTCATGCTTGATAATATTACGACAATCAATTATTTGTACATTTTATTTACATTCTTGATAATTTGCTTTTTTGAAAAAAAAATTACGTTTTGTGTTGTGTCGTGATTCTTTTTTTTAAATAAAATGCGAGAATTCATCGAATGACGAAAAAGTCGCTATTTTTTCGCTAAATTACTTTCGTATAAAATATGCAAAATAACGTAAAAGTTAGTTGAAAGAGAGTACATTTTTCGCAAGAGTTATTTCATTCCCTAAAGCTGTCCTTTCTCTTTTGACCATAATAGTGTCAGTTGCTGCGGTTGAGTTACTCCCGCTTCCACTTCTGTGAAAAATTTCTAATTATCTCGAATTTATGCCTTGCCAACGTCATACGTATTCTACTTTTTGTCAAAACCCATATCTCTTTCTCCACGCTTCGTGTATCACCGAGCGCGATTTTTCCCGACTTCTCGAACGTTTCATCACACACACATATATAGGTGTACGACGAGCAAAAAAAAAAGTCACGCAGCTCTCAGAATTTCGAGATTTATTCGCGCAGACTTTTAAAAATCGGGCCTCGTCCGCGTTTTTATTGAATCTTTCCAATGAAACGGATTTCCGGCGCGTAACGAATCCTATTTCACCCTAGCGACATATGACAAAAGCTGTCGCTTCTCGATGCACTGAGGACGCTATACACACGCTTTTTGTCGTGCAGCCATAAAAACGTTTTATAGACGCGCAGTTCTCTTCCCAGTATGTCAGCTTTTTTTAACTTCTCGATCGGTTTAATTATAAATTATCTAAAATTAGAGAAGCATCTCCGATTATTCAAGCATTGGAATTATTATGTTGCCTAAAACTTTTTGTACTATACTTTGATACATTATATAACACGTGATTGACAAAATTAGTCAAAGATATTAGAAAAGACCTTGATCTCATAGCCTTCATCCCTAATTTATAGCATTAAAATTCTAAAACATAAAGTAATGCGTAATGCTTGAGAAAAAAAACGCGTTTTACTTATTACAGAAATTATTAACTGTGATAAAAGAATTTCAAATTAATAGTAATAAAAATAAATCTAGCTAATTTTATTTAAATAATTATCACATTAAATGAGAGTCCCATAATTACACATTAATTATATTCTTATAATCTTATCTGTCAACAGATTTATTTATAGAATTATCTCGATTGGCCACAAATGTGTGTTAAGGCTTTAAAATATGAAAATCTAAATGTTAAAGTAGAGCTGCAGTGGAAGTCCAATATTTCTCTAAAATGTCGTAACCGTGCTCGCGTTTCGCCATACGTTTCTTTTTTTACGAACGTAAACTGCCACTTTTGCTTCGAAGGATTTTCACGTACCGAAATTGCGATAGCGAAATTTTATGAGGCCACCGCGTCGCAATTCCGGAACATCGATTCACCGCGCCACGGATATCGCGCTGACTCTATAAGCGCGATGGCACGTGCGACATTGTCAGTGAGCTTTATGTCGATTATGCGTCAAGTTTCGACGATTGAAGCAGACTCAGAATATGGTAGAATCTCGATAACTCGAATCTCAAGGGAAGAGAAAAACCCTTCGAGTTCATAGAGTTTTCGACTTATCTTATATAAATATTCGACTTATATTATATATTATATAATATTCGACTTATATTATATAAATTCGAATAAAAGAGGGTTAACATATGAAAATTCGACTTACGGAGGCTTTGCACGAGAGTTTATAATTTTCCGATTACAATGGCTTTTAAAGGAAAAAAATCAATATTTGACAATGAATTATTTATTGCATACATATAGAAACGTAAATAGAAAAAAAACCAAATTGTTTTTTTTTTTCATAAAATACGTGTTTTTCTGAGAAAAAACACGTAAGCTTCGTTTTTTCTCAAAATTTTGTTTTTTTCAGCTATCTGTTTGATATCTACATTTTGCTTAATATAAATTAATTTTTCATGATTTTTTTATTTTATAAATAGTAATATTTAAATTATCATCATTTTAATCTTTACACAGAACGAGAAAGTCAATATATTGATTTTGAAACATATTTTGAAGCAAAGACTTCAATGAATAATTATAATAAATTCTACGTAAGGAAAAGCTGTTTAGAAAAAGAATTTAAAAAATTCTCTTTTTGTAAAAATTAAATGTAGATCACATTAAAATTAATTATATAATTACTATTTATAATTAATTAGTCGTGCCATCGGAATTTAAAAAAAACCAAATTTGTATTTTTTGTCAATTTATTTTTGGTCAATCACGACGTGGCCGACGTGGGCAATTGCAACGTGGTCAATTGCAACGCGTGAGCAATCGCAAACGTGGCCAATTGCAACGCGTGGTCAATCGAGACGTGGTCAATCGTAACATGGCCAATTGCAACGCGTGGGCCATCGCAACGTGGTCAATTGCAACGTGGCCAATTTTTTATTTTATAAATAATAGATTTAAATTATCATCATTTTAATCTTATGCAGAAAGTCAATATATTGATTTTGAAACACATTTTGAAGCATGAACTTCAATGAATAATTATAATAAATTCTACTTAAGGAAAAGTTGTTTAAAAAAAGAATTAAAAAATTCTCTTTTTGTAAAAGTTAAATGTAGATTATATAAAAATTAATTATATAATTGTATAATTACTATTTACAATTAATTAATTGTGCTATCGAAATTAGAAAAAAAACCAAATTTGTATTTTTTCAATTAAATAAAACACGTTTTTTTCTAATGTTTTTTTATTAGAAAAAAAATGTTTCTTTTTACATCTCTACATACATATAATAAATGTAATCATAAAACAAAATACCAGGCTATAATTCATATGGTTACACGTAGCTACAACTTCGAATTATAAAGGCAGCGACAATAGAAGTTCGACTTACAGAGGTGAACTTTGACTTGTAGAGGTCTAGCTACTTTAAATTCGAACTGCGGAGGTCAAATGAAACATCTAAATATCTGGCAAATTATTCGAGTTAAGGGGGGAGTCTGGTGTAGCACGCTGAAAAATTAGGTAATTTTTTTAGAATCTTTTTTTAAGAAACTATACAACCAATCCTTTTGAACTTTATAGAGTAATTTCTTATATTATTGAACTAACAAAAAAATATTTCTTTGCCAGAATAAGATATTTATTATGCAAGTAATAATAACTTTTTGTTCGGCGCGTAATTGACGAGCGGCGTGCAATGACTGCAATGTAGCGTCGCTTATATTTGTCTGAAATAAACAATCCAAAAAGATTATTGTTTATTAAGAGTTTACGCATTAACTGAAGCTATTTTTAAAGAAAATATTGCGGAATTATGAAAATCGCGACACTTGGAAAAAGAAGGTAGCGACTTTGACAAAAAATTTTTTGTGTTTATTATGCAATAAAAATTATTTAATCAAATAATATTATTATAAACTGTGATTCAAGTTATTAGGAAAGCATTTCTGCAGATGTGTACAAAGACCCAAGTCAATCGGATGAATAATTTTGAAGTTATCTTGCACGCCGCCAAACACCATCACCGCCGAATAAATATTATTATTGCTTGCATAATAAATACTTTTTTCTGACAAAAAAATTTTGTATTAGTTTAATAGTATATGAAATTATCCTATAAAGTTGAAAAAAATTGATTGAATAGTTTCCTAAAAAAAAATTCGAAAAAATCACCTAATTTTTCAGCGTGTTACACCAGTTACACCAGGCTCCCCCTTTAAGAGGATCCTAAACCCTAGATCAAACTCCAAAAATCCGCTGTTTTACCGACAATTTGTGAGTATGTATGCGTGCGATATTGATGTAGTAGCGTATAGTGATGTGTCATATTTATTACCACATCAATATATCTCACGCATACATATACACAAATTTGTCGGTTACCAATATATCTTTATTTAGGAGATCGGAAGAGCACACGTC
>NW_012028542.1:10549-11844 GCF_000956235.1 Wasmannia auropunctata | reverse complement strand
TAACACTTTTATTTCACCTTTTAAATTCACAGACTCTTATTTTATTTAACACCTTCACCTTTACGATAATGTAAACAGAACAATTGTCACGGCACGAACGTCGTGCTCGAACGTGATTACGACGGACTTAAGGACTGACCGCCCGCGGCTTGTCGTTGCGCGTACTTATTGCTACGCGTTGCCGCGTCAGCGCTCAGCATTTTGATAATTGCATTGCGCGTTCTCGGTACGTCGCGGTCAACGTCCTTCGAGTTATTGTAACGATATTGCTTATTTTACGCCTTGGCTATTAATTGATTTTCACAATACTTATTGTTGTTGCGGGGGCATCGGCCTCGCGACACATTGTAAAAAATATTTTTTTTATAATTTTTAATTTTATTGTATGCGGATATTAATTAATGCTTTAAATATGTATTTTAACAATAATAATAGAATAAAAGTTGTGAATATAAATATTGTAACACGATTACTACATTTAGGATGCTTTCCTTTATATATATTTCCATATATATGACGATACTCAAATTATTAAAGCTATTATATGAAGTATATATGTATATGAAATTATTTTCACATCTTTACTATTATACAATATATTGTGCTTTAGCGAACGAGTTTGGAATCATTAACAAATAATATTTTAAACTTTTAAAAATTATATTCTTAGCATTTTGGTATTAAAATTTTTATCTTAAAATGATTTAAAGAGTCTTCCATTATCTGTTGCTCTTTGAAATCTGAGATATTCTGTATAATAATTAATAAAACTTAATACTAAAATATGACTTTAGTTTACAATCAATTAAATCTGATTGTAAATTGATTACAAATTATGTAATTTGTATTGCAAAGATAGAATAATCGCATGTGTTAAATTAATGTCGTACATATTAAATTAATTGTAAAATATTATTCCATACATTTGCATCTGAAATAAAAGCTTTTTATAATTATAAAATATTTCTTATTTGATCCCAACAATTTTATGCAAACTAAAAATAATACACTATAATTTTGAATAATCATAAATGTAAAAATATTACTATTAATTATACATAATTGTATAGCTAAATAAATTGAAATGGCAAACTGTGTGTGTGTGTGTGTGTGTGTGTGTGTGTGTGTGTGTGTGTGTGGGCGTGTGATTATTAAAAAAACATGTTTACTTCGTAATAGATTTTTTTCTATTGTATTAAAATATTATAAAATTATCTTTTTAAATTAATAAGTTTTTTTTTACGTTTTTCTATAAAATATCTCTTTCTCATAATAATGACGACATCGGAAGAGCA
>NW_012028542.1:0-766 GCF_000956235.1 Wasmannia auropunctata | reverse complement strand
CTCAGCTCTTTCCCCTGTTCCGGGGTTAACTCGGGGAGTCCACAACACGCTTGTTCAACCCCGCTCTCCGCCTCGAATGAGTAGCGCTTATCCGGCGCGTCCGCGAAATACCATCGCGAAGACGCGAAATCGAGTCCGATATTGAACGCGCATATAAAATCCATCCCGACGATGCACGGGGCGGCTAACTTCGGAAGCAAGCAAACGGTAACGCGCCTTTCTACATTCCCCAACGATAACGGTAACTCAATTTCCTCTCTAATCTTTGCCACCTGTCCGTTCGCGGTTCTAATATAAATATTCCGAGTGGGGGTAGTCGTTAATCTCAATCTTCTTACAATACGAATCCCCTCGTCTCCGAAAAGCGTGCGACTGGACCCAGAGTCCACGAGAGCCGGTAATTCATTGTCCCCTACGCGAATCCGGAAATATCGCAAAGGCGGTAACTCGGAAACGTGAAAGGCGATGTGCAAATACTCAGCCGCGTCGGTGTCGGAGGGGGTGCGGGTCACAGTCGGTTCTTCGGGAGTCGCGCAGACCCGCTCTAGCGACTCTCTCTCGGGTTTCCCGCGCAATCTGTACACGTCTTTACGGTAACGTCCGGTTTTCCGCAACGGTAACAATAAACTTTGCGTTCGGCCGGGCATTCGCGCGCGATGTGCCCTATCTTTTGACAGTTCCAGCACCGTGCGGTGCTGGAGCGCGTGGCGGCGGGCGGCGCCGCCGCAGACTTACGATTCGCGGTGGCTATTCCGGCCGACGCGGT
>NW_012028541.1:19610-20257 GCF_000956235.1 Wasmannia auropunctata | reverse complement strand
GTATGTAATTTGTACTTAAGGTAGATTAACTAATTTATTTCACTTTATATATTTGACGCGTTACATACAGTGATAACATTTTTTGACAGATCACATAAGAATTATTGGAGTTTGCGATTATTACTTTTACGAAATTT
Source organism: Wasmannia auropunctata (assembly GCF_000956235.1). Classification (NCBI taxonomy): domain Eukaryota; kingdom Metazoa; phylum Arthropoda; class Insecta; order Hymenoptera; family Formicidae; genus Wasmannia; species Wasmannia auropunctata. Next base: position 20,120 of record NW_012028541.1, on the reverse strand, counting down.
GAAGACCAGGGATTTTAAAATTTTGACTGCGATTATGAAAATGCGGATTGTGAGCGTATCAATTTATTGTAATGGTTTTAATTTATGTTAGGTATTAATTAATTTATAGAACATTGAAAATGACTCGTTCGGGGTCGAAACGTCTGCTCTTCAAATCGTCATGAAATTGTGAAATTAATAAATATATATTTTGGAGCGATACAACACCCAAGCTTTGGCTCGTTAGCCCTTTTTCACTTCTTTTATTAATATTATAATTAAAATATAAAAAAGTTTTTATTTAAAAATTAAAAAAATATTTAATATAAAATTTAGGATATATAGAATATATGATTTAAATCCGATGCAAATACACCAATCCGTTGCCATCTGCAACAGACAAAGGAGGCGTATATTTAAAAAGTGTACAAAGAAGAAAGAGAGAAGATAACTAGTAAAAAAATACTTAACCTAGTTGTAATAGGCAACCGTTCTAGTCCCGGTTGCTACGTTCAAAATAACTCGCAGCGG
>NW_012028541.1:16260-17572 GCF_000956235.1 Wasmannia auropunctata | reverse complement strand
TAATATTTGAAATGATTAATTAATTTTTAAATTTGATTTAAGTTTAGTGAGGCAAAGATTTCAGATTGTCCGTGGTTCAATTCCAGATAAAATAAAATTTAAACAGTTTTTTTTTCAGTATTGTTACATAGTTTTAAATTTAAATTTAACTTTTATTAAATATTAATTATATATAAAAACTTTTTTCTATTTATTTTTATTTAATTTCTATTTATTCTGACTGCTGTGGCTATGACAACCTGTTTACAGTAAAAGAATTACGCTGTCAAATAGTCAGCATATATCGGTGAGATCATCGTGTTAAAAATGCAATTAAGCATTTTGCACAAGCGCCGATGTCTGGCGGCTGTCACATAATACGTTTGTGTAATACGTGATTTTTCATGCACAATCAAAATATCGATGAGATCGCCGAACGTGTTAAAAATGCATTTTAGCATTTTTGCACAACCGCCGATGTACGGCAACTGTGACACATTAGATTCGCGTAATATAATATTTTTCAATCTAAAAGTCTCGCGGTCATCGAACACAGTTAAAAAATGCAATTAAGCATTTTGATCAAGCGCCAATGCATGGCAGCGAGATCACGTCGCGAAATCAAACGATATCTGCAACATTTGCGAAAAATAGACCACACCCATTAGTTTCGGTATATATATTGTAAAGATTTTGACACACCTCGTCAGTGGTGAGATTTAATGCAACCAAGTGATTGTGAAAATGTAACTCTCGTTAATGAGCATTGAAGAAATGATACCACCCGACGATTACATGGAGGTAGAAGTAGCGCATGAGGAAGGTGACCAAGAATTGATGGAAATAGAAGAAGATTTTTCGGATGACTCAAGTAACGATAGTGGTATGGACAATGAAGTGATCGAATTAGTAAGGCACGGATTATTGTACCCAGATGATGTTTATGATCTGTATATCACAGATATAATGTGCATGCTTGAATTCTATTATATAGACGAAGAAGACGAAAGCTTGAGAAGATACTGTTCCTCATGTGTCATTAGAGGGAATAATCAATTTTCATATCTTCGTCTCTTGCGAAGACACACTACCGAAGAATTTATACTCCACGATGGTTATTCATGCTGGGGATACGAATGTCCATTCCAAATAATGCCGTGTAACATGTGTCCTATTTGCACAGAGTGAGAAAGATATATTTGTGTATTCGTGCTAAAAAGAACATGGAGCAAACGATAAGAGATCTGGATGAGCAAGCCACCCGGCTGATTACGCGAGAAGACTTTATCGCGTGGGAAGAGCGTGTCGACGAATTCATCGATTCGATCGATGA
>NW_012028541.1:5428-14797 GCF_000956235.1 Wasmannia auropunctata | reverse complement strand
TTGCAACGGGGAGCCTTGACGGACTGGTCGTGCGATCTCCAACGATCCGAACGAAGTTTCGAGCTAATGCCAGAGACAGTCAATCCTACCGGGGAACACGCCTCGCACAATGGTTGCCTCGAATCAATCTGCCACAATTTTCAGGGGCAATCGAAGACTGGCTCTCATTCCGCGATCTGTTCCTCTCCGTTGTGAACAAGCATCTTTCAGTGACTAACGTGGAAAAGTTCCACTATCTGTGAACATCCCTGCAAGGTGAAGCAAGCAAGTTAATCCGTGATCTACCTCTTACGAACGATAACTTTGAGCGAGCTTGGGCCACGCTCAAGGAATATTACGAAAATCAGCGAGTCCTAGTGCGATCCAATTTTACCGCTTTCACCGCTGTCTCCAAAATGAAGAGTGAATCGGCTGTTGAACTGCGATGTGTCTTTCAAGGCATGACCTGCGCAGCCAATGCGCAAGAAAGTCTCGGTCGACCAATCGCCACCCACGGGATGGATCTCTTTATTCATCTCGTGGTAAAGCTCCTGGATTTACAGACGAAACGCGATTGGGAAACCGCCATTCGGACGTCGTCAAATCCTCCAGAGTTTGCAGCACTCCGAACTTTCCTCATCGAAAAGATACGTACTCTCGAAGCTCTCGCACCAGTCACCGTCAAAAGTGAGAACAAGTCTGGCCAAGCCAAGGTCAGCAGCTCTCGGTCCGCGAAATCGAACCACGCCAGGTCAATCTCCGGATCAAGCACTTGCTCTCTATGTAAGGGCTCTCACTTTCTCATGGCGTGCAGTGAGTTTCGGGCCAAGACTCCGAAGGACAGGAAGACCATAGTCGACAACCACAGACTGTGCTCCAATTGTCTGGGCAACCATGCCTTGTCCAAATGCCCGTCGACCAAGACGTGCATCCTGTGCAACGCGAAACACCATTCGCTTCTGCATGACGCCACTTCATCGTCTTCGCCGCCAGCGATCGTCGAAGCCAGTGCTAACGGTCTCGCAACCACGCAAGGACCACAAGGCCATTCTGCTGGCCACTGCACGCCTCTCCGTCAACGATGTCCATGGCATTCCATATAAAGTGCGAGCGCTGATCGATCAGGGATCAGAAGTGTCCTTGATATCCGAAACCTTGGCTCAGCGACTCAAACTGCAACGTGCCAAATTCACCTTCGCCATTTTTGGAATCGGAGGAACTCCTTCCGGGACAGATCGAGGAAAGGTCACGTTGCAACTCACTTCCACGGTGACTGGAGCGACCATCTCTGCAGTTGCTGTCGTGCTGCCGCGCTTGTCGCTGTATCAGAGCACAGGCTCTCAGCAGGGCAACGCATGGCCACACCTCCAAGGTCTCCCTCTAGCAGACCCCGAATTTTCATCGACAGATCCCGTCGAGCTTCTGCTCGGAGCGGAGGTTTGTTCCGTCATAATCGAGGAAGGCCTTCGCAAGGGTGAAATCGACGCTCCCATTGCTCAGCGTACGATCTTCGGCTGGATTTTGTCAGGAGGCTCATCCGACACATCGCTTCACGGAGCTGCCCCGTGCCAGTGCTCAATCGAGCATGAACTTGTCAAACTGGTTCGGCAGTTTTGGGAGCAGGAGGAGAAGGCCAAGCCCTCCGTCGCCTTAACGCCCGCAGAGCAGAAGTGCGAGGAACATTACGCCAGCACACACTCTCGGCTCCCAACCGGACGCTACATGGTGCGGCTCCCGCTCAAGACGCAACCTGCTGTTCTCCACGAGACCCGTCGGTCAGCCATGCATCTTCTCACATCCATGGAACGGAAGGGCGCCCAGGATGCCCGGTTCGGAGAGATGTACCATGCCTTCCTAAAAGAATACGAAGACCTGGGGTACATGACGGAGGTGAAAGCCGCACGGCCAGGTGAGTTAGTATGCTACTTACCGCATCACGGCGTCCTTCGGGAGTCAAGCTCCACCACAAAGCTCCGGATAGTGTTCAACGGATCACAGCGCGTCTCGACCGGTGAATCGTTGAATTCGAATCAATACATCAGAGCTAACCTCTTACCTGGATTGTCTGACGTTCTGTCGCGATGGCGTCGGCATCAATTCGTGATGATAGCTGACGTCGAAAAAATGTACCGTCAGATACTAGTACATCCAGACGACAGGAACTTCCAGCGCATCTTGTGGAAAAGGCAATCAGAAGAAGTGCGCAGAAATAAATTGAATACCGTCACGTACGGGCTAGCCAGTGCACCATTTCTTGCAATTCGGACACTGCGGCAATTGACCGACGACGAGCGCTCCCGGTATCCGCTCGGCGCGATAGTTCTTCGGCAGGACTGCTACGTGGACGACATCGTCACCGGCGCGAACATAATTCGCGACGCGACTGCTGTTCAAACACAGCTGCGGGAGTTGTGTATGGCGGGCGGGTTCCCGCTCCGAAAGTGGGCAGCCAACAATGAGGAGTTGCTCGCCGGGATTCCTCTCGCGCATCGTTTGGAGACTAGGGATGGGCGATTCTGTATCGATATTTGTGAATTAAAATATCGATATAAAACATCGATAATGTAGGTACCAATATATCGGTATATCGATACTAAATAGCGTATATCGATTATCGACATTCGATACGACTCAGATTGGGGGCATTGGGGCGCTGCCCGCGCTGCCGCCGCTGCCGGCGCTGCGGTCCGAATACTCCGAATTCTTGTCTCTTTAACTTTCTCTCGTTGGTTGCAATTGCTGCGTTTGTTTTAGCGCTTGCCGGGACGCACTACATGATACGTGACTCTACACAGTCGTTATTAATTCAAATTCGTTGTCGATTGTCGAGTGTTGATCAGTTCTGAGTCCAGAATGCACGTGCCACATGCGTGATTACTGATTGCGTGGGATTACTGCGATTCGTGTGCAAGCCACGGACTGAGGAGTGAGCCGTGAGGTGGATGTCTGTACTCTGTGGCCGAGTGATTCTATTATTCTAGAATCTTCGCGACGATTTAGACTTCGATCTCCATACAGCACACTAATGTTGAATCAACATCTCAGAAACGTTGAATTGCAAGATTGCAAATGTCGCAGCAACATCGCGAAATGTAGATTCAACGTTGAAAAGACATTACAGAAATGTACAATGTCCCTTGAATCTATGTCTTAGAGACACTGCAATTCAATATTAATTCAACATTAATTCAACATATAAGCAATGTAATAATTTAATTCGCACAGAATAATAATATTTGTTAGATATCTATTCGGTTTTTATGAAACCAAAATAAAAACCATTATAAAACGTAAGAAAAAAATAATTTACGTTTACAGTGTTTCCAAGGAATCAATTCTTTCTAAATTAATATTCAGATCCAGCGGTCACCCATTCAAGCCACGATCGTCATCAACGTTGCTTAACTTCTGTGATCGGGAATTGCAGACACTTCGTGATGATCCATGATTACTTGATGTTAATATTATGGATATATTCGTGATAGATCAAATTAATATAATTATCAAAAAAACATCTTTTAAAATATATTTTTTTATAAAGGGGTCATTTTTGCTTCAATTGAATAACTCGGTGAAAAAAAATCGTACGACGCTCAACAAAAAAGCAAATTAAAGAGAAAGATTCATTTTTTCCAAAACTGTACACCGCGTTTGTGTGCGATTTTTATTTCGCGCCTTTGAAACTTTGCAAAGTTAGAAAAAATTTTTGCTATTTTTCATCCCTCCATTTGTATGAATGTGACTTCGAAATAAGTCAGTTAATTGTTTTCTACCATTTCAACTTGAAAAGTGGAGGTTTCAAGCTTTAAAATGCTTTTTTAGAAATCTCGTTACGATAATTTTTAACGAAATTGCTCTATCTTGAAATTTGCCTATTTTTAGAGGATAAAACGACTTTAAACTTACTTTTGTCCGCCACTGTATATATATATATATGTATATATATATATATATATATATATATAATATTATTTTTGTTAATGCAATGTTTTTATTAATTGTTTCAGAAGATAATAATTTTTTCTATATAATTTCAATGTTGAAGCAACATTATAAATAATTAATCTAGAAAATTCAACATAGATTCAACATTGTAGCAACATTAACAATCAATATAGAAAATTCAACATTAATTCAACGTTGAAAAAACATTCCCACTACAACATTCAACATTGCAACGTCTTAGCAACGTTCTTTCAACGTTCTGTGCTGTATGGGATCTTTACTTCCGCATTAGTATTCATTACGTATTAGTATTGCGTCATTCGACTGTAAGAATCTGGGCGTATTAATATCCCGTTTAGGGGATAGGTCCCATAAAGAAAGAAGAAGAAGAAGCGTGATTGCGTGACTACTGATGTGCGGTTCAGTCAGCAGTGCAAAACAAGGTTAAGAAGAAATTAGTGGCTGATTTAATAAAGGTATGTATTTTTCCAAGTTTAATGAAAAATCAATAAATGTACTCAATCTTAAATCGTATATATACTTGTAAATTATTTGCATATCTAATGTATTCGTTTTGCTTTTTCAGAATTTGATTTAAAAAAATCGGACATTTTAATTTTTAATACATCCTTAAATCCGTTGTTTCCGACCCGTTGTGTATTTTTCTAAAAAGAGTATGCATATCCTTCCATTACTTTATTATAATTTTATCCATTTTTATTTATATTCCTAAATTACCTAAATAATTAAAATTGTAGTTGTAATTTTGTTTCATAAATTAAGTGTTATATTTTATATTAAATTTATGAATTGTTTTATATTTTAGTGCCGCCGAAGAGTACTATTTGGAAATATTTTATAAAAACTTCGGAAGAGGCAAAATGCAGTTTGTGTCAAAAGTTGATCAAAACCTCCGGAAACACAACGAACTTACGATATCACATAGAGAGAAAACATTCAACTATTCATGATGGTAGTGATACTTCGGATAATTTACAAAGAAAACAGAAACAACCGAGAAAAACAGTAAGATTTTTAATATTTTAATTATAATATTTTAAAGAGAAAATATAATATATAACAGAAAAAATGTAATATTTTAAAAATATAATAAAATTACTATAATTTTAAATATAATTAATAAAATACTTTTAAATATTTGAAAACTTATTAATAAAAATTATTTTATTTACAGCCAAGTGAAAATAATGAAGAAAATGATATGGAACTGCTTTCTCCAGACTCTCCAGATTCTCCAGGCACGTCAACAAATTCGTCGTCTATTAATTCTGTGGTTAAAATAAAACAACCCAAATTGCAAGACGTTTTTACGAAACAAAAGTCATTTTTAAGTATGTAAGCTTTATTATTTTATAAAAATATTTAAAATAATAAGTAACGAAGAAAGTTTTGGCATTTTTCATGACAAAAAGCAAACGTGCAAAAAATAAAAAAATCTATTGATTAAATAAAATTTTGATTTTTTATTTAAATAAATAAGTTTTTTATAATCATTATTTTATAATCATTATAAAATATATTTATAATGATTTAATCAGCATTTTTTAAATTACTAATTATTTTAATACTATTTTAATATCAATTCTATTTAATTATATTAAAAAAGGATTTTGTTCAATTACTTTTTAGATGGAGAATCTAAAGCGTCGGACATCACAATTAAATTAATATTTATGATTGCGAAGAACAATATGCCTCTGTCTACGGTGGAGAAAGAAGAATTTCAGACTTTCATGAAATGTGTGAGTCCGTTGTATATCATTCCAAATAGAAAAACAATCACTGCTTTAATTGAAGAAAAATATGTGTGTCTATCAAATTTAATAAAAAAAGAATTATCAAATGTTGATAATATAGCGCTTACAACAGATATTTGGACTGATACTTTAAATACAAAGAGTTATCTCGGAGTAACTGCACATTATCACTTAAATTGCAATCAGAAAACTGTTATGATAGGAGTAAGCGAATTAAATGATAGACACACATCCGATAATTTAAAAAAGTGGCTGCTCGAAATAATTAATAAATGGAATATTATGTTAAAAAATATAGTTGTTGTTGTTTCCGATAACGCAGCTAACATAAAAAAGCCATAGTAGAAACTTTTTGTGAAGAGAAACATTTAGGTTGTTATGCGCATACATTGAATTTGATCCTTGCTAAAATTATAGAAGATGATGAAATTATCAGTTTATTGTGCAAAAAAGTTAAATCTATTGTAACATTCTTTAAAAAAAGTGTAACTCTTTCGGATATGTTGCGAGAACAATCTAACTTAAAATTAATTCAAAGCGTTGAAATACGGTGGAATTCTACCTTTGATATGCTTCAACGATTTATTCAATTATTGGATAAAATATTGGACTGATTCTTTTGCAACATCCTTCAGCTCCATTAATGCTATCAGCATTGAAATTGCAAACTATAAAAGAATTCATAAAAAATGTTGGAACCATTCAAAACAGCAACAACTATATTTTCTGGTGATTCGTATATTACTGGCAGTCAAGTTATACCAATATATACCGTACCAATACATACAGTAGCAAATGAATTAGCATTATGTAAACCTATTAGTGAAGCAGGGTGTCACATGAAAAAAGTGTTGACACATGAATTTCAAAAACGATTTAAAAATATTGAACAGAATCCTGTTATTTCAATTGCTACTATTCTTGATCCCAGATTCAAAAAAATTCATTTTGAAGATAGAATTGTGTGTAGTCATCATGTACAGAAAATTATAAATGTTTTAAAGAAAGCAAACGTTGCCCAATTAGCTGAGAAGGAAAATAATGTTCAGAATTTACAACCTATAAACGAAAACAACAATTTTTGAACTTACCATGAAACATTGGTGTAAAAATCTCAAAAATATATTGCTTCCAATAGCATAAATAATGATATGCCTGATAAACTTAGATATTATCTCAATCAGGTGACCATTGACATCACTGAATGTCCGTTAAAATTCTGGCATAATTATCCACATTCTTCATTAGCGCAGTTGGCCAGCGTTACTTAACGGTTATTGCAACGTCTGTTTCGTCTGAACGCTTGTTTTCTCGAGCAGGAAATATTTTAAATGATTTGCGAAATCGACTAACTGGGCAACATTTGCAACAATTATTGTTCTTAAATTCGTTGTCAATTGATGATTGGCATTTAATATCGATGTAACATTAATGTATTATGGTTGCCATGTTTATGACGATTTCACGGATTTTTCAAAAAATAGACCAGTGGTCAGTGGGTGCTGGGACTGTTCCCTCTTTTGGAAACAGAGTCCGTACTGATTCCACCGGACTCCGGAGGGTACTGGGACTGCTCCCTTGGGACTCTTGGGAGACAGAGTCCGCTCCGTCTGAAAAATCCGTGAAATTGTTACCACTCGAACATAATCGTTCTGTACTTAACAATACGATGACGTCAATCATTTCTTCATTCTTGTATTCAATTAAAGTTATTGCAGCTTTGTTTCTATTGGTTGTCACACATTTCAATTAAGAAATGTGCACATGGAATAAATATGTTGTATTTACTTATATTTTCTAAAAATAGACTAGTTCTATGTATCAGATTGTATCTTATAAAATCGTTTAAAAATTAAATGCGACTCACGCGTTTCTTAACTCGTTTCTTAAGTTAATAAATCAATTTATAAAAAGTTTTTAGCTGTATTTTTTATTTCATTCCATTTTATAATGTGTACAGTGATGTTTATTAATTAAGTCTTTTAATTAATGTAGAGTAGGAGAGAAACAGCAGCCTTAATCAATCAGGAAAACTCATTAAGCCAATAGAATTGCTTAATTGGCTAAGATTGTTGTAATTACTATACGAGTCCTAGGAGGACTTAATTAATAAACACAGATTTGTTTGTATTGCTTGAAATCCACAAGGACTTTTACACTTAAAATTAAACAGATATTTATTCGAAGTACTCGAACATTGAAATCATTGAAAAGAGAAAAAAAACCGTAGATCCTAAGTGCAAAAAGTGCAAGCAACACAAACGAACCTTATCATGATTTCATACTTTAGCAAGTAATTAGTAATGCGGGAAGTTTTTTAATTTTTGTATTAATATACTCAAATATCAATAAAAAATTATCAATATTCTTAATATCGATAATTTTTTATTGATATTTGAGCATATCGATACTATGGCTAATGATACGTATCGATACAAAATATCGATACTGCGGCTTATATCGCCCATCCCTACTGAAGACAACCTCTCACGCATGGGAGAACGAAAACCATTTGACTCTCGGTTTGAGGTGGTTCCCCGCCGCCGATAGCTTCGGATTTAAGATAAATCCGCGGAAGATTGCCTTCTTTACCAAACGAATAACACTCGCGGAAACAGCTCGGCTATTTGATCCACTCGGATGGTTGGCGCCCGTTGTCGTCCGAGCAAAGGTCCTGATCCAGTCCGCCTGGATGCAGGGGCTGGATTGGGACACACCACTGCCATCGACCGACGCACGCTCATGGCATCAGCTAATTGACGAACTCCCAACTCTCGAGGGAGTGCGGATACAACGCTGGCTGGGCACTGGAGATAGCGAAGCGAAGCTTGAACTGCACGGCTTCGCGGACGCGTCTGAACGTGGTTTCGCGGCAGTACTCTATCTTCGTGTCACAGCAACGTCAGGTGACATTTCCGTGCGTCTACTCGCATCTAAAACGCGGGTGGCTCCGTTGAAACAAGTATCTATACCCCGTCTTGAACTCTGTGCGGCCACAATTTTGACGAATCTCGCGCACCATTACCAAGATATGTTGGAATTGTCTGCCGCCCACACGCACTTATGGTCAGACTCCACCGTGACCCTGCACTGGATCCGGGGGCACTCGTCAAGGTGGAAGACGTATGTCGCGAATCGGGTATCGCACATACAACAGCGTCTTCCGGAAGCAAAATGGCATCACGTTCCTGGAGAGGATAACCCGGCCGACTGCGCCTCTCGAGGCCTCTCTCCACAGGAACTTTTCGATCACTCGCTCTGGTGGGACGGGCCCGCGTGGCTTAAACTCGATCAACTCTGCTGGCCGCGCGACCCGGGCAACGACCCGGCCGAGGAAGTCTTGGAGCAACGAGTGTCCACTCACGTTGTCAAGGCAGACACGCCGGAACCCGACTTGCTGCTCCGTCACTCAGCCTTGCGCCGCCTTGTCTGCACCACAGCTTGGTGCCTGCGATGGCGCCGCAATGCAAGTTTAGCCCCATCAACGGCGGGCAAATCCACGAGCCAAGTTCTCACTCCTGAAAAAATCACCTGCGCACTCCGCACCTGGCTCCGCCTTGTGCAAAAACTGCATTATGCGAAGGAAGTCACGGCACTGGAGACGAAGTCACCATTGCCAACGCGCAGCCAGCTCCTTCGCCTCAATCCGTTCTTAGATGCTCAGGGC
>NW_012028541.1:2447-5084 GCF_000956235.1 Wasmannia auropunctata | reverse complement strand
TAAGGGTTTTATCGCTGTGTTCATTTGTTTCAGCACTAGAGCCATCCATTTGGAAGTGGCATCGGATTATTCCTCCGATGCCTTCCTCGCCGCTTTCCGCAGATTCACTTCACGCCGCGGCGTCTGCAGCGACGTGTACAGTGACTGTGGAACGAACTTTGTCGGTACCGATCGTAAGCTAAAGGAACTTCTCATGGCTTCTACCCCTGACGGCCGTCGCATTGTCCAACGAATTATGGCCACGGGCACTCGGTGGCACTTTAATCCGCCCGCAGCATCTCACTTCGGCGGACTCTGGGAGGCGGCCGTAAAATCGGTAAAGCACCACCTTCGGCGAGTCATAGGCGACACCACGCTAACATTTGAAGAAATGTCCACCTTCCTCGCTCAAGTCAAAGCCTGCTTAAACTCACGACCTGCAGGCAATTTCAGACGACCCCGATGATGTTTCAGCCTTGACTCCGGGCCACTTTCTCATCGAAGCCCCGCTCACGGCAATCCCGGAACCGACTCTCACCAGCACGGCAATCACAAGATTATCACGCTAGGCAACACCTACAACAAATGCGGGACCATTTTTGGCAACAGTGGTCCCGCGAATATATTCACTCTTTGTGTTCTCGACCAAAGTGGTGGAAAGACAATCCCTCGCCAAACATCGGGGCTTTATGCCTTGTAAAGAACGACTTGGCTCCTCCGACGCGATAGCACGAGTCACACAATTGCACCAGGGAGACGATGGCATTGATCGAGTAGCCACCATCCGAACCTCAACAATGGAATTGACAAGGCCTCTAACAAAACGTGTCTTTCTCCCGGTGGCCACGGAGGGGGACTCAAAGGCGACGGAAAGTTAAGCCCTGCCGGCACGCGTTCCATCTTTGTCACTTGGTTACGGAAGGATAGCTCTTATCACCACGTTGTTGTCGTTCATCGAAATAAGCATCGCGCGTTTTGCTCAGTGACCGGAACCACGTGCAATTCCGTGCGCAAGGCTTACTGCGCGTGCGTGCGCGACCGTCGCGATCTGTAATTAAATCGCATAACCACCAACCATTAATCGCTGCAGCGCCCTCTACAATGTACTACCGCTGGATGCAGCATCGTCAGATTCAATCGTCACTGCTTGACAAGGCGGGCGAGATGTTGCAAACCGCGCAGGAATTCGTATTTTTTGAAAATACTGCCATGTGAAAAACAGGAAGCTCGCCTCGCATTCCTTGTTTGCACAAATAAGTAGAACCGTCGCTGGCGGCTACCCTATAAAAAGGGGGCCGCGCTGAGGTGACTACTCACTCTTCAGTAAAAATTCAAAGACAAAGGGATCGCGTAATATGTCAGTCGCTCTGTAAGTTGCAAGACACGCGCGATAATTTTGTAATTTTCTTGTTAAACTGTTAAGACTTATATTACTTGTGTACGTCAAATAAATTTGTGTTTAACTCCACCTTGCTGTGAATATATTTTTTGAACAAAAAAATAAAAGAGCAACAACCGCCTGTTAAACCATCAAAATTTCCAAAGCACGCTCGTGAACATGTCTACATTATTTCAGTTCGAGCGAAAAGTTGGAGGTCCACACCATAGACTGCGGGGAGATGAACGAATGCGCGATCAGGTTACCAAGCGAAGACGACAAGTGGCTAAGTTTTAACAACTACAGCAGGAAGGAACGTGTCCCGTTTGTTGTGCATGCCGACCTGGAATGTATCCTGACAAAAATGGAGAGAGTTCCGGAAACACCGAGCTACAAATATCAGCATCATCAAGTATTCAGCATAGGTTATTACGTACACTGCTCGTATAATGACGCGTTATCGATGTATCAGTTTCGCCGCGACACAGATTGCGTTGCATGATTCGCCGATGAATTAAGATGTTTAGCACACAAAATAAAATTAATATATCCACTAATGTACCCATGGCAGATTTCACGCGAAACGATTGGGAAAGATTTCACAACGCCACACACTGTCACGTGTGCGAGAAACCGTTCGCGTCTGACGACTCGCGGGTACGCGATCACTGTCAATTGACTGGAAGATATAGAGGTCCGGCACATTCAAATTGCAACTTAAATTACCAAGATTCGCATTGCATTCCAGTAGTTTTTCACAATTTGTCCGGCTACGATGCGCATTTTGTTATTAAGGAAATATCTGAAGCATACCAAGGGCGTGTAGAACTACTTCCAATAACGAAAGAAAACTATATATCGTTTACAAAAAATGTCCAAAACACCGAGGATAAAAAGAATCGAAATACTTGTATAAAATTGCGATTCATATAAATTTATCAGTTTCAGTCTCGACAAATTGGCCTCAAATCTTAGCAAAGAGAAACTAAGAATATTGCAACGCGAATACCGTAATTTGTCCACAGAAAATTTCAATCTTCTCACAAGAAAAGGTGTATTTCCATACGAATACATTGATTGTGTCGAAAAATTGAATAATAAATATTTACCACCGCGCGAATCGTTCTACAGTTCATTGACAGGTCACACCGTATCCGAGAGCGATTACGCGCACGCATGCACGGTGTGGTGGCGATTCTCTATCCAAACGCTCGGCGAGTATAGCGATTTGTATTTAAAAACAGACGTCTTGTTGTTGGCTGATATCTTTGAAAATTTTC
>NW_012028541.1:0-1177 GCF_000956235.1 Wasmannia auropunctata | reverse complement strand
TTCGTATTCATAGAATCCTCCGGATATGGGTTTTCCGCGAGAATCCTCCAAAAGATACATTGCGGGATTAGTTTTCTGCACCTTGATGATTTTAAACACTTCCGTGGTCCAGTTTGGCGTGTAACCCTTGTCAAAAATTGTCTTGAATTTACTGACGCGTACCGAGTCACCCACTTTGAATCATGCGGGTGCGGCGATCTTTACGTGGTTATACACCGTGGCTAAGAGCCTGTTGGCGATTGCGGGGGTGACGTCGATGGGCCGCATACCGATAGTTCGATGTTTTCACGCGTTGTATTCAGACTTGAGACGCGGTAGCAAATCGATCCATCTATAGTTTCCATTGTGTGTAAACTGCTTCCATATGCTGTTTTTCAACATACGGTTGAACCGCTCGTTGACGACTGATGCCTTCATTACTGAATATGTAGAATAGTGATTGATGTTATGTTTCTTTAAAAGATTCTGCACGTTGGCGTTATAAAATTCCTTCCCCTGTCGGTCTGTAAATTTTTCGGACATCTTCCATCGTGTCGAATTATCTCTGCGATCGCTTTAGTCTCATCACTTTCGCTCTTGGCCTTGAGAGGTACAGCCCATGCATGCTTACTCAGCACATCGATAACGGTGAGAATGTAGTGGTAACCTCTGTTAAATCGCGTATAAGGACGCATCTCGACCACATCCGCCTGTCACAGGTCATCGTATCCGCAAACTGTGACGCGTCTAATTCGTGGAAAATTTCTTCTCGCGGGAGCGTGCAGTTCCTCGATCAACTGCTGCTTTTCGAGACTTTTCTTTATCGACATGTTCGAGTCTTTTCTATTCAGCGCGATGATGCATTTCTTGAATCGACTTTCGAAGCTCGTTAATCAGCATTTGCATATTATTTTGAAGCGCTGTAATCTTCCTCTCGATTTCGTCCTGTCGGTCTTTCAAAACTTGCATCGTCTGTTGCACGAAACGTTTGTTGGCGACATCGCTATCATCCACCGGCAGCGCTACACGTCGAATCTTGCGTGACTTTGCGTCAAAGTCGGATGCAACTATGCAAAGAGCGTTATCGCGCACGCAATTTCTGAGTAGTCCACTCAACTGGTAGTACGAACTTGTTCCGCCTATACCGAGCGACGTCCCAAACTTGTTGAACGGCATTTCGATGTTGACTAATGTAAGA
>NW_012028540.1:28837-30696 GCF_000956235.1 Wasmannia auropunctata | reverse complement strand
TATATATATATATATATATATATATGTGTGTGTGTGTGTGTGTGTGTGTGTGTGTGTGTGTGTGTGTGTGTGTGTGTGTGTGTGACCGGAAAGATAACTTAATAAGAGCGAGATATGTATGTATGTGTCGGGAAAGGTAATATAATGAAAGTGAGAAGGGACATACGCCCTTGGCGAGCGCGATTCAGGGGATGTGGAAGGTGGGAGTACACCTGTCCGAAAAGACAATATAACAGAGAGTAAGATGGGGCATACGCCTTTGGTAGGCGCGATTTTGGAATTTGTGGAAGGTGGGAGTACACCTGTCCGAAAAGACAATATAACAGAGAGTAAGATGGGGCATACGCCTTTGTTCAGCGCGATTTAGGAAAAGTGGAAGGTTGTAAAGACAATATAACAGAGAGTAAGATGGGGCATACGCCTTTGGTAGGCGCGATTTAGGAATTTGTGGAAGGTGGGAGTACACCTGTCCGAAACGATAATACAACAAGGGTGAAGGAGGACATACGCCTTTGATAGCGCGATTTTTAGGAAGTGCGAATAGGAGTGCCACTATGGCAGAGAGAAAGAAGATTCTACTAGTAAACCTTTAATGGAGAGTTGCGCTTATAGCGATGCTCTTGTTCCAGTTGTATCGTCGCCGAGGGCAGCGCGATACGATAATGAGCGAAGCATCGGCAAAATCGGCGCTCTTATATACTGGTAGCTTGGTGGCAAAAGGGGCGAGGGGAAATGGGAATCCTCGGAAAATTAGAAAATGGTGGATTGCCCTTTGATCTGTTTTCGATTCCCGAATTCGCGTTTTCCGAGAAGTCCCATTGTCCGTCCGCGCGCATCGCACGTGAGCGCGCGCTGAGCACGTGGATCACGCTTGATCGTCTCTCGCAATCGAAGATTATATAATATCAAATGCACAGCGTTAAACCGATATTACAATATTAGACCGATACTATAATATTAAATTATTATTTTATACAATATCAGATGTACAGCTCGATACTAAACTGACATTATAATACTAGATTATTATTTTATATAATGTCAGATGTATAGCTTGATACTAAACTGATATTATAATATTAAACTGTTATTTCACATGATATTGAATGCATAACGTGATATCAACGAACTGATATTATAATGTTAAACCATTATTTCATATAATGTTAAATGTATAATACAATATCAAACTGACATTGTAATATTAAACTATTACTTTATAACGTTAAATGTATAACATAGTATTAAATCATTACTTTATATAATATCAAATGTATATTAACGAATATTATAACGCCAAACTATCATTTTATATGATATCAAATGTATAATACAATGTCAACTGATATTATAATGTTAAACCATTATTTCATATAATGTTAAATGTATAATACAATATCAACTGATATTATAATGTTAAACCATTATTTCATATAATGTTAAATGTATAATACAATATCAAACTGACATTGTAATATTAAACTATTACTTTTATGTAGCATTAAACTGATATTATAATGTTAAACTATTGTTTCATATAATATCAAATATATAATACAATAATCCAAAAAAAAGAAATTGGGTATGTCGTGAGGCGCCAGACGTAACAAGGATCAAAATTATCAATGTGTCCCATTCAAGTTTCTATCAATGAACTTCCATACAGAATCCGGAAAGACAACATTTTACTCGTTGCTTTGTGGTGTAATAATATAAAACCAGTGATGGATCTTTATTTAAGACCATTTGTAGAAGAATTAAAAGATTTGCACGAAAATGGTATAGATTGTTTTTGCAATAATTCCGATCAATCTATAAACATTAAAGTTCATACACTAGTATCACCAGTCGATTCAGTA
>NW_012028540.1:24283-24842 GCF_000956235.1 Wasmannia auropunctata | reverse complement strand
ATTCAAATAGAGTGATCTTTAAAATAATTTCGAAGCCATATTTTTTTATGCTATTGCTTGGAAATTGGTACAATTAATTAACGCAACATACTTCAAGATTAACTAATAAATTGAAACATTTAATTCTTATAGAGGAGTAATCACTTTTACTTTCAAAGCTGTTGAGATTTATTATCCTGAACAATTTATAGTTTAACAAGAAAGAATCATCAACATTTAAAATGACACCAAATTATTTTAGATATTTCGGGTTCAACACTCTAAACATTGAGAGTCAACACTCATTGGAGGTTGACACCAAATCATTTTGAGATCTACCCTAAATGTTTTGGGTTCAACAACAGAAATTGAGAGTCAACATTCAAACTTGGGGGTTGACACCGAATCAATTAGGGGTCTACCCAGAATGTTTCGGGTTCAACACCGAAAATTGAGATTCAACACCCAAACTTAGGGGTTGACACCGAATCACTTGGGATCTACCCTAAAAATTTGAAAGTCAACCCTCAAATTTTGAGTGTTAACACCTAACTTTTGTAGTCAACCCTCAAATTTGGGG
>NW_012028540.1:23716-24263 GCF_000956235.1 Wasmannia auropunctata | reverse complement strand
TATTCTGGATTTTTTTAAAAACAGAATTTTCAGCACAGAACGGCTACAAAATTCAAACTTATGTATATGGATAGCCTTTGTAACCATGATTTTTTTTGTAAAAGATTAATTCAAATTTGGCGGAGAAAAAAAATATCAAAAAAAATCACATCTCTTGTGATATTTCGAAATTGTGTGGGTCTTTTGAAATGAAACTTGACACAAAATTTTCTTTTATCTGGGTGGACATTTTACCCACTATAACGATCGATTACGCGCGGGGCCCGAAATCACCTCCTTAACCCGCTATACCCTTTGGGAGTTAACCCTCAAAATTTGAGGGTTTCTTTCGTAAGGGATAGGTTAGTGTCCTCATAAACAGTATTGTATATAAATTATTTGTATATACATTTGTGTATACATTTGTAAAGTCCTCAAAAGCAACAATTTGTTATATATTAACTAAAAAGCAACATAATGAAAAATAAACTGTAATGTACATATCAGAAGACGATGCTACTTTTATGTATAAAGAAAAATCATTAAGTTTTTTAATGTCCTCAAAAAC
>NW_012028540.1:6691-22844 GCF_000956235.1 Wasmannia auropunctata | reverse complement strand
TGCTCTTCCGATCTAATAATTTGTAAATATTTGAAATCTTATTGTGTATGTCAAATATAATCTTAAAACTGACGTCACATATTGGTCTTGTTTTACTGTCAATATGACGTCTGAAAATGACGTCCGGTGGATGTGACATATCGATGTCATTATCGGGTCTCTGATGACCAATTGTGGCGATCGTGGCGCGAGGAGCAGCGCGGCAGCTTTATAAGCTAGAGATCCGGGTTCAAATCCACCCAGAATAATATAACTCTGAAATTGATTTTAATCAATTCGGAAACGATCGCCGCCTCTCGGAAGGCAATGGCAAACCACTGAGAGTATCTTTGTCAAGAGAACCTCTTCTTTAAAAAAATGGCTGTTCGGAACTGGCGTTAAAATGTAGGTCCCGTATATCTGCGTAAAAGTGTAAATAGCGCACATCGCAGAAATACGAGAAGAGGTCACTGCGTTCTGTCAAGAGTAGTAGGACTATTGATTGATTGATTGATGACCAATTAAGGTCAAATTTATGACGTCGCATTGGTCATTTTATGACCAAAGTTTGTCGTCGTTTTGACGTCGTTTTGCTACTTGGGATGTCAATCGCTCAACAGGAGAGTCTATCATCCAACAATGGTAAGTATGACAATACATTGTAATAATTTTACTAATGTTTTCTTCTGTTTCAGGTATCCCAGGCAATTCCAGGACGGATGTAGATCGCCGCTCAACAGGAGTCTGTCGTCTCGCGCAATGGCAAGTATTAAAATATGTTGTAATAATCATAACAGTTATATTCTGTTTTAGGTATTCTAGTCAATACGTCGACAGGATTACAAACTGTCGGGCGAAACCCCCCCGAATATAAAAAACAAAAATTCGAATTCATCAAAGACGACCAGAACAACAAAAGCATTAAGTCAATTACAAAAACACATACTGTTTGGTAAAAATCGGCAAAGTATTTATATGTGGCCGCTCTTGATTAGCGCGTGTCTCCGAGAAGACATGCGCGTAAGCCCCGTCACCACATCAAGGTGGCGGCCACAGATCGACGGGGTGTGGCCCTGAAAAGGGTCTTTTTAAAGGGCTTTTTTGTTTAATTTTATTTTTTTTTTGTGCTCGACGAAACTCGCCGCAGTAGATCTCGTCCTTTCAGAGAACACCAGAAAACAAAAAATTACGGACGATAAAAGGATCTACAGAAAAGAAACGCTATAGAAAAAATAAAACATTGAGAAAAAACTAAAAATAAATGTACGCAGATAAACACAGATAAAGGGATCTACAGAACTAAAAGAAACGCTCTAGAAAAGATAAAACGCTGAGAAAAAAACTACAAATAAATGTACGCAAATGCAGATAAACGTAAAAAAGAAAACGCAGACACATGCAATGAAATAAGGAAAAAAAATAAAATAGACTGAAAATTAAAGTATACACTATGCAGGAAAAATAATTACTTGCGCACGCCCCGCGACTCTGAGCGCAACAACGCGCGCCACCGCGCTACTTCCGCAGAACTGACGGGCGTTGTCAAGTCGATAATTGACGGATTCAACGAAACGCGCGGCATAGAATCGCGACTCGCCTTCTCCTCTAGTTGAAGGGCCCTCTCGAAAGCGAACGCGCTGAGAGACCCGTCTGCGACGACCTCAACGTTTAGCGCGTCAATGCGCGTGCACGTCACGCGTGGTATCAAATTAAATTCGCTGAGCCTTAATACTCATGGACCTTGTTACGCGCCGTTGTCCTGAAATGAGTCGTCGTCGTTGTCGTCGTTGAATCGAACGACGCGGCGTTTCCGTGACCGGCCTGGACGCACCGTGACCGGAGACGCCCGTGAGATTGTCGATCCGGCGTGGAACGACGCCGCGCCGCTGCAACGCGACCAAAACGTCAGCCGTGGTCGATGGTGGTGGTGGTGGCCGCTCCTCTCCCGTCTCGTGGCGACGTTGGGTCTCTACGTTCTCCAGCGCCCTTTCCACTTTTGATGCGCTTAGCACCCCGCCGCTGGATACGTCACCGAGGTATTTATCGATGGGAGTGATGCGCGGAACGAGAGTGACGCCGCGATACTCCAAGTTGGCGATGGCTAAGGGCACCGGTGGTGGTAGCGGTGGAGATGGTGGCGACGGAAGCGCAGGAAATGCGTTGGCAAGTATCGTCGACGAAGTACCGGCGACGACGAGAGTCGACAGATGATCGTCGTCCACTGGAAAGACGGCGGCGGCCGCCGGTGTCTTAGTTCTTTTTGCAGGAATCTGACCTGGCTTCCGGATCCGGCCGCCTCTTCACCGGCCGTCCCACCTTTCGTTGCGACGCTTGTTCGTCCACGTGATTCGACGGCCGCGGGGTAGACGCGCGTAGCCGTCGAAGGCCCGAACGTGCCGCGGCCCCGAGGTCCGGAGAAGATAGTGGCTCTTGTTCCGACTCCGATGACGGCGCCTCCTCGATATGGCCTGCCGACGACGGCGGGGACGCGGTTGGGGGGCGTCTTGTTGCAATGGCGATGCGGTGGCGTACACGCCTGGTCGTCGACTGCTATTCTCTCGCGCAATGCCGCGATCGTAACGCCGCCTTCTTCCTTTTCAACCACGCTCCACTTGATCGCGTCCTCGCCGCGGCACTTGGTCATCAGCACCTGTAGAAACACTTTGAAATTTTGGCGCACGAAATGAGTCAATCTTTCAAGAAAGGCCTGCTCGTTGATGCCACAGTTAACGCACAGTCGAGCGATCGTGCAGAATGGAGTGTTGGGCTCCTCAAACATGGCCGCAACTATAGTTTCAGCGTTCACGGTGGTATTGGCGACAATTAGTTTGCCCAACATCAGCCGCGATCTCGAGCGGCGTATAAGAGCATCGACGGAGAATGCTTTTTCGCAATTGTTGTACGCCCATTTTACGATACCGATATTGTTGGCCGTCAGTTTGCGATTCACTAATCTCTTGTGTACCTACGTGGCGCAGTAGGTCGTTAGAAATTTTATCGCTTTCTCCGCGAAACGCTCCGGATCGGTGACGGCAGCCGCCACGTTGCACCTATACCAAATAACGTGGCTGACGAATGCGATGTGCTTGAAGGCTTCCAGTTTTTCACGTTGATACTTTTTATCATAGAAGAGGAAGAGCATCTCATTCCCCTGCTCCTCAGCAACATCGGTCAGCATCGGTCTAAGCATCACCTGGCGTCCTCGTACGCTACGGTTCTCCACCGACAAACATGTGTTTTTGGATATCGTAATTGTAATTGTGCGACCAACCGTGCACGAAATAATTGACACGAAAGTGCGCACATACCAATTGTCCAACGACGGGAGGAACCATCCAGGCGAGCGTGTCAAATACATCTCTGTCGCCCAATAGGAATTTTTTGAGGAAACGTAGCTCACTGCCGATACTCGTGTGCAAATGTTGGCGCCACTCGGATATGCGGAACAGGAGCATGTCATCTAACAGTTCTGTCGTGACCATGCACCGTGTATTATTTCCAAACACTCCGACACGTCTCATCTCGTCTAGGATGGTAGTGTTATCTTTCCATGGAATTTCGGTGCCCCCCGCGTAGTGGGAGCAGCAGCGATGGGAATCGAACGTAAGGACCTCTTCGATTCGCAACATTGGATGATGCTTGACGTAATTAGTCGTATACGCAATTAGATCGCGTACACATTGCATTAATTCGTTCCTCCGTTTCCTCAAGGCCGCGTATCGATCATTGCTCGTGTCGTTAGCCTGTACGGGTAGCCCGCGGTATATGTGAGAATAGATGAACGAAAGAAGCACGCCGGACGTGGGTATGTTGGTCATCTTTGCCGCGGAGTTGTAGACCTGCGCGAATGTGACTCGGTGACGAACGACGGTGAGCGTCGGTAGCGGCGACAGCGGCGGCCTCGGCGGCGGCGACCGTAGACAGGCGAAATGTCCATAGTCGGCATCAAAGCCGATCTTGAATAACTTCAGCTTGCTGTCGCCAAGCTTTACGTGTTCACGGTGAAGATGTCGGCCAACCGGTCGTCCGTCAGCCTGACGACGATCGCCTCGTCGTCGTCGTCGTTTCCGCTGCGCAGTGTCAACTGGTTCGATGTATCTGGGTGATGTCGACGTGCGCGTGTGTCACGTCCAGCAGATTCGCCGCTCAGCCTTCTCCCCGTTCATGCGCATGCCGTGGTCGCACGTGTAAAATCGTGCGTACACGATGCTGCACATATTTTGTAGGTCAATATTGCGCATGGTATCGGTGACGAGCCTGACGAAGATCGAAAAGTCCTTGGAATTTACGGAGTATGTACGTTCCTCGTCGTGCTCCACGTATTTGAACCCTGTCTTGACCATCTCGTTGTGGGCGGGTAGTCTCTTGGCCGCAGCCTCGATGACATTGCGCATAAAAGCCGAGCACACTGCGTTAAGATGACGCTCCAGGCCTTTTCCCTTGCCGCGACCACCGCGCGCCGGCGGAACTCCGGCGGTACGAAAAAATTTGCAGTTGGCGCTATTTTGAACACAAGGAAAATGAGTTGCTTGTCTATTGTACCGATGGCAAACTCGTGCCAAACCTTGCGACTCCCTATCGCGTCTTCGTGCTCGTCGAAAACGTCGGGCCGGCTCCGCTCCATAGGAAACAACGCGGTCCTTTTCTCCAAAGCCAACTTGACATTTTCACATTGATCGACCGATTTAGGACTACAATTTATCTTGCCCAGAGTGTATGTACGGTTCCAGTAAAGTACAACATGTCAAGATTGAGTCTACATCGTAGGTCATCTCTACGTCGCAGACTATCGGTCGCAATCCCTCCTAAGGACTGCGAACACGACGACGACGAGATATCTCCATGACTCGACGAGACCGAGACTCTACCTAGACGTACTCTACAAGACAGTAAACCGAGATATAGACTCGACGAGGAGACGGACTCGACGAGACACTCGGACTCGAGACAGAATCTGCGAGACATGGGACTCGACGAGCACGAGACTCTACCGAGACGTACTCTACAAGACAGTAAACCGAGATACAGACTCGACGAGGAGACGGACTCGACGAGACACATAGACTCGAGACAGAATCTGCGAGACACGGGACTCGACGAGCACGAGACTCTACCGAGACGTACTCTACAAGACAGTAAACCGAGATACAGACTCGAAAATAATAATATTTCCTCGCTCGACTTGGGTACGTATACTCGAAGACTCTCGCTCGAAAATAATAATATTTCCTCGCTCGACTCGGGTACGTATACTCGAAGGCTCTCGTTCGAAAATAATATTTTTTCCTCGCTCGACTCGGGTACGTATACTAGAAGGCTTTTGCTCGAAAATAATATTTTTTCTTCGCTAGACTCGGGTAAGTGTACTCCGCAGCAGTTGTAGCTCTCGGAAATTAAGACTCGCTCGTAGGTGTTAGCCGTCGAGAAATCGAGTGTCCAGGTGTTCGCTGTTGAGAAGGTAAGTGTCTAGGTGTCTTCCAGGTGTCCGCCGTCGAGGAACTTGGTGTCTACGTGTTCACCGTCGTAGAGGTAAGTGTCTAGGTATCGTTTAGGTGTTCGCCGTCGAGGAACTTGGTGTCTGTGTGTCCGTCGTCAAGGAAGGAAGTGTCTACGTGTTCGCCATCGAGAAGGTAAGTGTCTAGGTGTCTAGGTATCGTTTAGGTGTTCGCCCTCGAGGAACTTGGGGTCTACCTGTTCGCCGTCAAAGAAGGAAGTGTCTACGTATTCGCCGTCGAGAAGGTAAATGTCTAGGTATTTTTTAGGTGTCCGCCGTCGAGGAACTTGGTGTTTACGTGTCCGCCGTCGAGGAAGGAAGTGTCTACGTGTTCGCCGTCGTAGAGGTAAGTGTCTAGGTATTGTTTAGGTGTTCGCCGTCAAGGAACTTGGTGTCTATAAATATATATGTATATATATACATATATATATTGTCACGCGCTCGAGGTTCGAGGTTCGCGCGAGCGCGGATCAAAAACTGAAAGGGGGAAATTGTAAACGATTTCGGGAGGGAAGATATTGGCCCTCTTGCTTAAGTTTCTCCCGCGACCGACACGGGGTAATGACGCGAAATTTGGGCGCCAGACGTGCTCTATGGCCACGTCACTCACGAAACGCAAAGTCGGTACAATAACGCGAAAAATGCTCTTGCGCGCAACAATACTCGAAATCCACAGACGAATGCTACTTCCAAGGTCCATCGCGCGAGGGCCGGCCGGCTCTACCTAACGGCAGAGGGGCAGGACGAGAACTAAAGGCGAGATAGGCTACGGACGATAGGATGGTGCGGTACGGGCGAAAGAATTCGTACTCCTGAGTTAAAATAATAATGCCGTTTAATAAACGCGTGGCAAGGCGGAAAGAAACAGCCGGAAATAAGATGACAATTAGGTGACAACAAAAAAATAAGAGAAAAGAAAAGAAACTGACTTGGCGTTACTAAATGCCTGTGATCCAGCAAATAAAAAAAAAAGATAAATTTCGGTGTCGCACAAGAGAATGCAGTAACAAGCTTAAGTTCCGGTTCAATACCTCAGTCGCAGAGGCCTGCGCGAATCCACGCCCCGGCGTGGTTAACGGGCGCTCGCATACGCCCGGAACGGCAACCGGAAATAGTACAGCACGCGACGCAATCGAAATTCCGTCTACGAGAACGCGATCGGAACGAAACGGCACTATAACACAATAAAGAATCTCTCTCGGTACGACGCGAGTACCGATCTCAAACGAAGACAAGCGCGACGAATAACAATGATAGGTTCGCGAGACGGACAAACATACGAAGACGAAAGATGAACAGAAAATTACTTGAACCGATACGCAACGGAATCGCACGCACTGCTACAATACAATATGACAATAAGTACTCGCGACCTCGAGTACCCGCGCACTTACGCTAACGCTCGCGCACTCGTGCACGAGGGCTTTGCGGCATATTCGCGGTGACGATCTCCGGGTGGTTCGATACGCAACTCACGACACTTTCGGTAGCTCACGGCAAGTTCCTGTAGGAACCCTTGCACTTGAGAACGAAAGCCAACGCGAAAACTCGACAAATTACGCGTTGCCAGGAAGGGCGCACGCAACCGAACTCTAACACTAAATATGGCGTGTTCGTCCGCAGAATGCGAGTACGCTCCCCGACCTGCCCGCGGCTTCACAGTGTGAAACAGAGGGTCACCTCACCGGCACGGTCTTCCTCTCGACGTTCTTGAGGGAAACGGCTCCGGACCGGCAGCCTCCCGTCTCTTGCTATCTCGCTCAGGATCGCTCGGTAGATCGACCGTCCGTTCGCTCGCTCAGTTCGCACGCAAAAGCGGCGTAGATCGCGTTCGATATGCGATCGATGCCTACACCTCCAGCCCGGGGGTGCGCAACATAGCGGCGCACACGGTCGCGACCAATTACGGCGCGCCGCGGGGGTTCTGCCGTGGCACGGGCGTAGATGGCAAATTTTCCTACGGGCGCCTCACGTCCTCGCGAGGTCGCCCTATTTCCTGGATGCAGCGGCGGCGTGGTATCTGGTGAGCGCGTCCTTCGCCCTTCAATCCGGGACGATCTTATCATCTCGTTCCGGCAGCTGTCGGCGATGGCCCCGGGCCCTGGGGAAATCACCGGCCGTATCGCCCTTCGCGGGCCTCAGATCTTGCGCCTGCCTTCCTTGCCGCGCCCCTGGTGGCTCTCGTAAATCCTGGAAGGCGGTCACGCGCTCAGCGTGTGCGAGCTCCGTCGCCTGATTGCCGCGTGCCCGGTGCGTGCCCCCTTGGCTCCTGCGCCAGGTCGCCGGCACTCCAAGTCCTCTCCTCTGCCGGTGGCTTTAAATTCTCGTCGTCGTTGCTCCTTGTGTCCGATGAGTCGTCGTATTACATGCAAGAGGTTCGACATAATTAATACAAAAAGCGCGAATTGATTTCGGGCCTCCCGGAGATCTCGGTCTCGCTCATGATAACGCGGCTGTCGGCCCGGCAAAAAGAGCGCGAACCCGCGCCTTGTGACGGCGGCGGGACGCTGCTCCGCCGCAGCGAACTGCAACGTCACAATATATATGAAAGCTCCGCGTAGGCGTCGGTAAATGTCGAACGCATGAGAAATGGCGCCACTGACGGAAAAGACAAGCAGAGGAGTTGCCGAGAGACAAGGAGAGAGGAGTAGGAAAAAGCCACGTGGGTCGTCCTCTTTTAATTCGACCAAGAATTCTATAAAGTTCATTGAATCTAGAAGGATTTAATCATTGAGGGTTGACGAGTCGAACTGCTTAAGTAAGGTTCTGTACTATAAACTGTGCGATGAGAGAACTGAGGAAAGCATAAACATTCGATTGGCGATTCTCTATATTTTAGGTTAGTATATAAGTTGTAAATAGTTTCAGAAAAAAAGGAGAAAAACTGCATAATTAATAATCTCTATATTTTAGACGAATCCATTGGCGTTTCTTTTTGCACCTCAGAGAGAAAGAGTTCAGCTCTCATCTTATAAATCGCCAATTTGCTTGCCTACGTTCATACAGAACAATAGGAATAGAGCATAATAAGAATAATGGAAAGGCTAAGATTTGAATTGGAAGTTGCGGCGGCGGAGGATCCGAAGAGTAACGTGATTACAGTTGAATCAATCACCAATGAAGAAAACATAAGCTTCCGTATACCGGACGGTTTGCAGTCGATGAAATATCATCAGCACCTCGCATATCTACCAGATTTTAAAAAAGTAAAGAAGACACTTGTAAAGCGTGGACAAACACGAAAAGTATGGTTCACTTTAAATAAAGACACACTAGGCATTTCTAAAGACATTAGTGGAAATATGGTTATAGAAGATTACATTTTGGAAGAGATCCCAAACCCTAAACAACAGCAACAACAAAGTACGTCGCAGAAATTAGATAAAAATCTAATAAAAATTTTAGAAAAATTAGTAGAAAAAGAGGAAAAACAAAAAACAACCCTAATCTAAGCAAAGTCTCTGAAAAGTTTGTGATCGACAAGTTCAATGGTAAGAATGTAAGTGTAAACCAATGAATATCAACATACGAGTGTGAATGCGACAGATTGAACATTACAAAGGATATTGAAAAGATTGAAATTTTAAGAATATTTTTAGAAAACACATGTAAAAATTGGCATAGCTTTATGTTGATTAAACACACATTGGACTCAGTATGGAACACCTGGAAAGAAAACTTTCTAGAAACTTTCGCAGACAAAGGATGGTCTCCAATAATCCATGCATTAAACTATAAATTTTTAAACGGTTCACTTTTAGATTATGCATTAAAAAAAGAACGCCTACTACTAGAAACAAACAAAAACATAGATAAACTAACCCTAATAAATCTAATTGTAGCAGGACTGCCAACATTTGTAATGTGGACGTAGGTAGTGATAGATCAGAAGAAGGAGCGCAATAAAGGGTAATCCACAAATGACTCCGTATGAGGATAACACGTTGAATATATTTTTAGGATATATGTACAAGGGTAGGAATGTCAGTGTAGATACTTGGTTGAGATGGATTGACTCCAGGGAGGAGGTAGGAAGTAAGTAAGTCGGGTGGCACCCAAAGGTGCCCGCGCCGAAAGGTGCGAAGGTTGTCGCTGGTCGTGGTCGTCTATTCCTCCGTGGGGGAGTTCTCCTCGTCCTCGCCGAAGAGCTCTCTCAGCCGAGTCTGAAGAACCGGGTTGCGCTGCACCGACGTAATGGCCCGGATCTTGGGCAGCTGCGACTTCCGCCGCTTGGCCCGGAGGTCCCGGAAGCGCTCCGGTGTTCTCGAGCGCTTTGACGGGCCCGGCACACGTCGAGGGCTGGTGTTAGTGCTCGACGTGCGGTGCGACGGGCTGGTCAGGCTCGCTGATTCGTCGGACAGGCTCGACGGCTGAGCTGGCGTCGCCGGAGGTTCTCCACGTGGACTCCACGATGGTTGCGCTGGCGTCCTCGGTTGCTGCGGCGTCGTTGGCAGCGGACGCAGAGGCTGTCGTCGAACCGGACTCCGCGGTCGCCCTGGCGTCGGCTTCTGCGACGCTGTCGGCCGCGGGCTCAGAGGCTGTCTCCGGACAGGACTCCGCGGTCGACCTGGCGTCCGTGGCTTCTGCGGTGTCGTGGGAAGCGGACTCGGAGGCGCCGGCGAAGAGCGGAACCGGATGCGGTCGACGCTTGTCTGCGTGGAGCGCGAGACTTGAGTGGTGACCGGGCGAGGTCGTGGGTCCGCCAACCTCCACCTTGTCACCCTCTCGTCCGGCAGATCCACCAGAATGAGCCTCCACGGCAGGAACGACACCCCTGGATCCAACCGTCGTCCTTCACAGACCTCGGGGGCCGACGGAGGAGAGCTCCGGTGTCGGGCGACGGGTGCCCTTGCGGCTGGGGGACGCTCAGGTCCTAGCCTCCAAGACAGCTCCGGCTCGGGGTCCGACGGAGGAAGACTCCTGGGTGGAGCGGCGACGGGCGCTCCTGCGGCCGGGGGACGGTCCGGTCCCCGCTTCCTTGCCCGCGGGATGGTGGTGGTCGTCCTTCACCGGCGGCGTGAAATTCGCCCGGGTAGGCAGAGGAAAGGAGGCAGAGGAAGGAGGCAGAGGCCTGCTTCCGGAAGCTTTGGGATCGAAAGGCCGGGACTCCCGCTTCCTTTCGATTGCCAAAAGAGCCGAGCTCGCTCTGTCGAGGTTACAAGAACTCAAAATGCTTCAGGATAACGGCCTACGAGGTAAGCTCGCGTTATCCTGAAGCGAGGAACAGGCTGAGGACCTCCCACGGAGTCATACATATACCGGGCGTGGGTGTTTCTTCCTTACGAGATTTGTCGTGGCGCCTGCGGCGCCTAGCGGCGGCGCCGCGCACCACTCTCGTCACATGGCGGGCGCGCGCGGGCTCGGCGCGCGGGCCAAACGCGCGTGCATTATTGAAAGGGTACCGCTACAGTAAGAGAAAAAATTGATATGCAAGATTTAAAAAATTCAGAGGATTTATTCAATGAAATCAGAAGATATGAAAAGATAACAAATAAAAAAATGATTCATGAAAATAAATATGTAAAAAGAAACACAAAATCAGAAACCAAAAAATATGAAAAAAAAACCATGTAAAATTTGTGAAGAAAAAGGCAAAAATAACCGCTACCACCCTGAGGAGCAATGCTGGTATAAAGAAGAAAAAAAAAGGCCTGAGAATGGAACCCTATCTACAAACTCAATATTGGAAGTGGAACCAAACACAGAGGACCAAAAAAACTTGACGTCCCACCATTAATCATGATAGATGTGCTGCTAAATAATGTATTGGAGACCACAGGAGTATATGACCCCGGCTCAAATATTACAGTGGTAAACTCTAGAATAATAAGATTAAAGAACAAAAAAAAAGATACATAATAACACATTGAAATCGATTAATGTCAGGGAAAAAACAAATGGTGTAGTGACGCTCAAAGCTAAAATATTGGATGAAGAAAAGTATATAAATGTATTTGTACTAGAAAATGAAAATTTTGAACACGACCTTATATTGAGATTAGACACAATAAAAAAATTTAAATTAACACATAATGAAAATTTAAAAATAAAAAAATAGATATATATACAAATACAAACACAGAAGGTATAGAAAATAAAAATATTGATAGGAAAGTAGAATTTCAGAAAAATAAAAATAATTATAAAAATAAAAATGAAGAAGAGAAAGAAATAAAAATAAATCCGAAGAATATGAAGTAAACTTCAATGAAGGAATAGAGATCGAAAAATTTACGATCGACACTAAACATTTAAACTCAGATCAAAAAGAACAAATAAATATTGTATTAAAAGAATACAAACTGATTTTCGCAAAAGACAAATTCGATGTTGGAAGAGTAAAAAACTACGAAGCATTCATCGATTTACAAACAGACAAGTACTGCTATAAAAAACCATATAGATGCTCAATACCAGATAAAATTGAAATAGAAAAACAAATCTCAGAACTATTAAAACACAATTTGATTGAGGAATCATACAGCCCTTTTGCAGCGCCAGTAACCTTAGCATATAAAAGAGATGAAGAAAAAAGAAGTCGGCTATGCATAGATTTCAGAGAACTGAACAAAATAATAGTTCCTCAATCACAGCCATTCCCTCTAATAGAAGATTTAATGATTGAAACTATAGATTGTAAATATTTTACAACAATGGATATAAACTCAGCTTTCTGATCCATCCCATTAAGAGTTCGAGATAGACCAAAAACAGGATTTGTAACACAAGAGGGCCATTACTAGTTAATATGTCTGCCTTTTGGACTAAAAACATCTCCGGCAATCTTCCAACGAATTCTAAGGAACATCATAAAGAAATATGACCTATCAAAATTTACCGTAAACTACATTGATGATACACTAACTTTTTTAAGAACATTTGCTGAACATATAGAACACATAAAAAAATTATTGAACACGATTCAGGAAAAAGGGCTCAGACTGAAATTCACAAAGTGTAAGTTTGCATCAAATTCGGTGAAATACCTAGGACATTTAATAAAAGACAATACAATTACACCGCTGAAAGATAATCTACCATCAATCAAGGACTTTCCAACTCCACAAAACAGAAAACAAATAAGACAATTTTTAGGTGAGATAAACTTTCATGGTAAATATATTCCAAAGGCTACAATAACATTTGATCCTCTACACAATCTACTCCGAAAAAACATAAAATTTTATTGGTTAGATGAATGTCAGAGCGCGTTTGAAAAAATAAAAGAGCATTTATGTTCAAAACCAGTACTTGCAATTTTTGACCAAAATCTACCAATCTTGATCTACACAGACGCCAGCATAAATGGTTTGGGAGCTGTTTTAAAACAGACTCAATTAAATGGAGAACAAAAACTAGTAGCTTATTTTTCAAAAAAACTATACGATTCACAAAAAAAAGAAAAAAGCTATATTTTTAGAATGCTTAGCTATTAAAGAAAGTTTGAAGTTCTGGCAGCATTAGCTAATTGGAAGGTTCTTTACTGTATACACAGACCACAAACCGCTGGAAAACTTGAATGTTAAAAATAGAACTAATGATGAACTGGGAGATATGACCCATTATTTATTATAATACAATTTTGTAATAAAATACAACCCAGGAAAGACGAATACAGAAGCAGACTGTCTCAGCAGGAATCTGGTCTTTGAAACTTATGAAAATAATGAGGAAAATCTAAAAACAGTAAACATTATTAGTTTACAAGACATAAAAATAGATCAGAAACACAATCAACAAATAAAAAAAAGCGAGAAGGATGTAACTATGGAGGATGGTGTTTATTACAAAGAGAACAAGAAAAAGAAGAAAAAATAATTCTAAGTAAAGAATACAGTAAAATATTAATAAAGAAAACTCATGAAAATTAGGGATACACATAGGGAAAATTAGGGATACACATAAATCAGATGGAAGCCAAGATAAGACTGTTCTACACGGCACCGAACATATTGGAAAATATCAGATAAATATGTAAAAATTGCGAAACTTGTATAAAAAATAAAACAAGACTAAATAGGAAATACGGTCTAATGTCACAATTAGGTCCAGCTGAGAAACCATTTCAAATAATGTCCTTGGATACGATTGGTGGATTCGGTGGACAAAGGTCAACTAAGAGATATTTACACCTGCTAGTTGACCATTTCACAAGATTTGCATATATCCTATGCCCAAAACGCCCAAGATTTCATTAAACTAATACAGAAAGTTTCTAAAAACAACACGATTGAGATACTGCTTTCAGATCAATACCCAGGTTTGAATTCCAATGACTTTAAATAGTACCTCAGAGAACGAAATATACAATTGATCTTTACAACAACGGATGCACCCTTTACGAATGGGCTAAATGAAAGATTAAACCAAACATTAGTAAATAAAATACGTTGCAAACTGAATGAAAAAGAGAAGAAATCAGCATGGTCCAGAATAGCAGAAGAGTGTACAAGAAAATATAATGAGACAAATAACACTCAGTCACAGGATTTGCACCCATATACCTACTAGAGGGAGAATCTACTGACTTATTACCACCAGAATTAAAAAAGAAAAACGAAAACATAAGAGATTTGGAACAAGATAGAAAATTAGCACTACTCAGAACACAAAAATCATATAAGTATAACAAATCTCTATTTGATAAAAACAGAATGCAATACGATTTTGAAAAAGGAGATATATATGGTTTATGTAGTCAATGGAAATAAACTGAATAGGAAAAAAATGGACGAATTCAGGATTGGCCCCTTCGAAATAGAAGAAAAGATATCCAATTCAGTTTATAAGATAAACACTGGCCACGGAAAAAGGTCAATTGGACTATATCATGTCACAAAGCTCATCCCAATATCCATGGACCTGCAATAATTGATACTTAATTTGCACCTCGAGGTGAAAATTAAGCACGAAAGGGGGGAGATGAAAGCTCCGCGTAGGCGTCGGTAAATATCGGACGCATGAGGAATGGCGCCACTGACGAAAAAGACAAGCAAAGGAGTTACCGAGAGACAAGGAGAGAGAAGAGGAGTAGGAAAAAGCCACGTGGGTCGTCCTCCCTTAATTCGACCAAGAATTCTATAAAGTTCGTTAAATCTAGAAGGATTTAATCATTGAGGGTTGACGAGTCGAACTGCTTAAGTAAGATTCTGTACTATTTAACTGTGCGATGAGAGAACTGAGGAAAGCATAAACGTTCGATTGGCGATTCTCTATATTTTAGGTTAGTATATAAGTTGTAAATATTGTCAGAGAAAAAGGAGAAAAACTGCACAATTAATAAACTTTGTATTTTAGACAAATCCATTGGCGTTTCTTTTTGCACCTCAGAGAGAAAGAGAGAGAGTTCAGCTCTCATCTTATATATATATAAAATTTTTTTACATTTAAAAGCCAACCGGGCAAAAGTATAAGTAATATATGCAATATTTTTTTGTCCAATTTTATTTCATATTTTTCTATTATTAAAAATTTCATATATATATAAAATTTTTAATAATAGAAAAGCCGGTTGGCTTTTAAATGTAAAAAAATTTTGCTATTTTACATTTATAAAATTACGTTGCAAAATGAATAAAAAAATATAATATTAATTGTTAAAATAATATATTTTCCTATAAAAATAAAATCATTTTATCAAGAATTAACTGATCGCTAAGCAGATCACGAAATATAAAAGTCGAAATTTTAAGGAATTATATGTAAATGAAATTTAAAATTATAAAACACGCGTTGCTACATATACGATATTTATATATATATATATATATATATATATATATATATATAAAATATGAAATAAAGTTACACAAAATAATATTGTATATATAATATAAATTTTAAGTATAGAGAAATTTGGCTATTTTAAGTTTAAAAAAGGTTACGTTGTAAAACGAATAGAAAAATATAATATTATAATATATTCGTTTGTGACAACCGTTCGTCTTAGCGCTTGGACTAGCTCGTCGGAGCCAGGGCTAAAACGCGGTTCGTGCGGAGGGAAAGGCGTGGGATTGAAGAAATCTGTGACTCAAGATTTAGTGGCAGTAACTTACATTTATTTCGTATCAACGCGCATCAGGCACCCCCCCCCCCCCCGGAATGGAGGCCCTGTTACATCCGATTATTGAACGCGCAGACAGACACGTATTTACAGTTATTTACACGACGCGTGTCTACTATGCGGGGCCTTGGCCCCGTGTTCGCGCCGGCGGGGTCGGTCGGGCGGGCAGCACGCGGGTGTCGACACGGGCTCGGAGCAGGTATTTCGTACGCCGGCCGTGTCCCGGACACGGTAGCGCAATCGCTACCCTGTCTTCGTGGCGCGGGTACGAATCTCTGCGTGCCTAGTGCCTAGATGACTAGACTCGAGACCATGACCCCGATGTTGCCGAGCGGTTCGATATAGGATAGGATTCTTACCAAAGGTCCGTGATATCACGGAAGAGACAGCGCAATCACGATCTCTGTTTCCTTCGGGTAAGTGGCGGAGCTCAGTCGAACGATGTGACTCGCTCGCTGGGCTTGGCAGAAAAGGGTGCTTTGCTTTCTCGTCCCCGGCCTTTATACCCACGGCGTCAATAGGGTGTTATAGATATTGGTCCCACTCCGCCGCGGCGGCCGCCAGATCGCGGTACTTGGGACCTGATTTCGGATGCGCGCGTACTGGGGTGGCAAGGG
>NW_012028540.1:5197-6320 GCF_000956235.1 Wasmannia auropunctata | reverse complement strand
ACTTAAAATAGCCAAATTTCTCTATATTTACAACAAACAGTGAGCAAAAAATATTATTAAAAACTTATGCAATATTATTTTGTGTAACTTTATTTTATATTTTCTTTAATGAAATTAGGAGAAAAAGAGAGTATTACGTACGATTTTGAGGACGTAAATTATTTATTTCCTCCGAATGACGTAGCCTGGCGAAAAAAGAGACCGACGCTATCGCTAATTCGTCTAATTTCACATTATTGATTGCTATCGCCAATGCACGCCTGCACATAGTGCTGCCGATTTTATGCTGATAATGAAGAAAGTGACGGAAAAATATCTTTCAATAGTTATCTTTTCGGCAAAGTGAAAAGTCGACTAAAAGATGACTTTTAGACAACTTTTCATTTTGTCGAAAAGATCACCATGAAAAGATGACGAAGAGATATCTTTCTTAAGTTGTCTTTTCGACGAAACGAAAAGATGTCTTTTAGATATCTTTCTGTTTTGCCGAAAAGACGACTTAAAAGAGATACCTTTTCGTCATCTTTTGTATATCTTTTCGGCTTGTCGAAAAGATAACTTAAAAAAAACAACTTTTCGTCATCTTTTAGTTTTTTGTGTTGTCTGGGACGAATCGCGCGGTGGTAAACATTTATCATTCAATTTTTCGACACAGTCAATGTACTTGTATGGAAATACACCTTTTCTTGTAAGAAGATTGAAATTTTCTGCGGACAAATTACAGTATTCGCGTTGCAATATTCTCAGTTTCTCTTTGCTAAGATTTGACGCCAATTTGTCGAGACTGGAACTGAGAAATTTATATAAATCGATAAATCGCAATTTTATACAAATATTTAGATTCTTTTTATCCTCGGTGCTTTGGACATTTTTGTAAATGATATATATTTTTCTTTCGTGGAAGTATTTTTCTTATTGGAAGTAGTTCTACACGGCCCTGGTATGCTTCAGCCATTTTCTTGAGAACAAAATGCGCATCATAGCCGGACAAATT
This sequence comes from Wasmannia auropunctata, assembly GCF_000956235.1. Taxonomy (NCBI): domain Eukaryota; kingdom Metazoa; phylum Arthropoda; class Insecta; order Hymenoptera; family Formicidae; genus Wasmannia; species Wasmannia auropunctata. Next base: position 5,326 of record NW_012028540.1, on the reverse strand, counting down.
GTGAAAAATTACTGGAATGCAATGCGAATCTTGGTAATTTAAGTTGCAATTTGAATGTGCCGGACCTCTATATCGCCCAGTCAAATGACAGTGATCGCGTACCCGCGAGTCATCAGGCGCGAACAATTT
>NW_012028540.1:3575-5177 GCF_000956235.1 Wasmannia auropunctata | reverse complement strand
AGTTAACGTCATTGGAAATTCAATGTCTTTGAGATTTAACACAGATTTTATAATGCGGATACGACGATTCCCGTTCCGCGTGACTTTTAGCTGGATATAGAGCGGCCATCACCGACAACGCGAAACATGCATTGTCCGTAGATTGCACGTTTGCGACCGCTTTCTTCATCATAATTTCTCGCGGTAACTGGATATGACACCCCGCGTGCAAAGGATTAAATTTATTTATATTAACTAGCAAGTTCAATATATGCGATAATGCCCACCCACTGTCACGTTCTTGGAATTCTTCCAGCGACGCTAAGGTAGGCTCAACAACGCGTGAATCGTACCACACGCGTAAATCGGAGCAAAGATAGAGTTCTTCATAGCTTCTCGTAATAACACTTTTATTCTCACGTTTGTTACCCGTTACCGTTGAATACAGTGTTTATCTTGATATTATTATGTCTCTGCATAACATTTCACACACGTGCGAGCACAATTTCTCGCGCATCTTCCAAAAACTGTCGAGGTTCAATGTGTCTGGAATTTATTACTGCGCCGGTCAGTATACGATCATAGAAAGCTGCGTCTATTTCACGCCATCTGAGTTCCGCACTGAATCCGGCGCCCACATGCACGAATCGTCCGCGCACCGTATCTTTCAAACTTTCCAGTCGCGCGATACTAACAATGACAGATTGTTTCACACCGATCGATAATCGCGGATTTCGACTCTGTTTATCGAGCGAATCGATGAATTCGTCGACACGCTGTTCCCACGCGATAAAGTCTTCTGACGTAATCAGCCGGGTGGCTTGCTCATCCAGATCTCGTATCGTTTGCTCCATGTTCTTTTTGGCACGAATATACAAATATTTTGCAATGTCTTTCACAGCGGTTCTCACTTTGTGCAAATAGGACACATGTTATATGGCATTATTTGAAACAATGGACATCCACATCCCCAGCATGAATAACCATCGTGGAGTATAAATTCTTTGGCAGTGTGTCTTCGCAAGAGACGAAGATACGAAAATTGATTATTTCCTCTAATGACACATGAAGAACAATATCTTCTCGGGCTTTCATCTTCTTCGTTTATATAATAGAACTCAAGCATGCACATTATATTTGTGATATACAGATCACAAACATCATCTGGGTACAATAATCCATGCCTTACTAATTCGATCATTTCGTTGTCCATACTATCGTTACTTGAGTCATCTGAAAAATCTTCTATTTCCATCATTTCTTGGTCATCTTCCTCATGCGCTACTTCTACCTTCATGTAATTGTCGGGTGGTATCATTTCTTTGATGTCCATTAACGAGAGTTACATTTTTACAATCACCTGGTTGCATTGAATCTCACCACTGTGCACTGACGAGGTGTATCAAAATCTTTGCAATATATATACCGAAACTAATGGGTGTGATTTTTCGCAAATGTTGCAGATATCGTTTGATTTCGCGACGTGAACTCGCGGAAAGCTGCCATGCATTAGCGCTTGATCAAAATGCTTAATTGCGTTTTTCACACGTGTTCGATGACGTAACCGCGAGACATTTAGATTGAAAAAATATTATATTACGCGAATCTAATGTGTCACAGCAG
>NW_012028540.1:0-1372 GCF_000956235.1 Wasmannia auropunctata | reverse complement strand
TCGAGGTGTGGTGGAATTCGTTCCTTTTCCACCAATCAGACAAGGATCCTGATAAATTTAACGCCAGGGGTATAAGAGTTTCGTTCAATCGACACGATGGACAAAGCTGGGCATTTATAGAAGTGAGTTGGAGCTTAGATGTACAACTACGGGACCGTGAGATTGCCAGTCTTACTTTGAAATCTGTACTTGAAAGAACGTTTGACAAAGTGGTGCTGGAATGGTGTAGCATCTTTGGACAATAATGAATTATTACGTTCCGCTGAAGGATGAGGTGATCGAGAGACCGCAAATTTCAATAAATTATTTATCCTTTTTCCATGCTTAATTTATATTTATTTTTATGCTTGATTTAATTCTTTTACAGAATTGCGTCTCATATTTCGAAGACGCCTCGTATATTGGGAAGAAGATTCGCTCTAACATCCACCAATTTTAAATATCTAGATATTGAAATCAGCCTCGGATCTATATCTTATGTGGAATTACTTATTGGTGACAACAGAAGCAATCACATTATCCTGCCTTGTGGAATGTGGAGGATGTTCATCGAGACATTGAACGATTTCTGTAATCAAGCGTTCCGTCCTCGCTACGAATTCAAGACCCGGTTGTAAATCTCGTAAAAATACGTAATAAAAATATTGTAAAATTGACGCTGAATGGTACTTACATGTACATGAAACTGTCAACTATGATTTTTATATTCGAACTCGAACATTGCGTTGAGCATATATACTTTGATTTAAGTCAACATGCAGATGCCGTTAGTAATAAGTTTAAGCATTATGTCGTTTATTTACGTCAAAATTGTATCGTGAATAAAGACGATGCGATAAATATTTTGCGTAAGGTGTATAATAAAACGTCGCTTATTGATTGTGAACTCATAGCTTACGCGTCAGATCATATTGTGTACGATGCGTTCTATAATTAAATATATACATCATGTGTTAAATGTATAAATCATGTGCTAAATATACACTGGTCCAAAAAATTAAAGGATCATCTGTCCTATCCTCTAAAAATAGGCAAACTTCAAGATAAAGCAACTTCGTCAAAAATGATCGTATCGAGATGTTCAAAAAAGCATTTTACAGCTTGAAATCTCTACTTTCCAAATCAATACTTTAGAAAACGATCCTACTGATCTTTCATGGAATTACACGGATAGAAAAGGAGACCCGACGAATCTCAAAATATTTTGCAAACTTTGCAAAGTTCCATGGCGTGGAATAAAAATCGCACATAAATACGGTTTACAGCTTTCGAAAGAATGAATTTTTCTCTTTAATTTGCTTTTTTGTTGAGCGTCGTACGATTTTTTTTCATTGAGTTATTCAACATTGAAAGATCGGAAGAGCACACGTCT
>NW_012028539.1:26053-30085 GCF_000956235.1 Wasmannia auropunctata | reverse complement strand
TGTACTTCCTTGTCAAATCCGAAAAAGTTGTGGTCATGGTCATGACTTGCTGTCGTGAGAATTCCCGCGACCACATGTGCACTAATGTCGTCGTGTTCAAATCTGCACATATATTTGCATTTGATGTATTATATTTTTATTTAATGTCAACGTCTGATATTCTATAGATCGTGACATAATATTAATAAATTTTTCCAGGGATAATTTTTAATTTTTTTAATACAGAACAGTAAAAGCCTATGGAAGCTAGCTAACACGGATGTTGGTGTTTATTAATTTTTACAATATCCAGCCACCTGCAAACTGCACGTTGCATAACACCTTATTACATGAGGCCAGAATCCACTTGTAACAATTAAATTTATTAGCAATTTAATCTCTTTGATGCTAACGTGCATCTATAGGAATCCACTCCCTCCCCAAATCTGTAAAGAAATTTATTGCAAAAAATATCATTACCCTTAGCCGGGAATCGAACTCGGTTAATACACAACATCTGTATCAGGTAGCTCCTATAGGTTTTATACTATATTTGACATTCTCGGGAGCTTTTTTAAAATTATTTTAATTTTTTTTTGTTAAATTCTACAATGAAATAAAAAAGAAGAAAATTTTTAAAAATAAAAAATGTTATGGCGAATTTATTTATCTTATTGTTCATTTGACAGCAATATTAGAATTTAAAAAACTAAACATATCTCACATGTCCGTAAAGTAAATAATAATTCAATACCAATAACAATAATAATTCGTACATATATGACATTATTTTGTTACGAAACACTTATTAGACCATAATTATATTTTGTAATTAAATAATATTGAATTAATAAAGTATTATATTGATAATGCATTTACAATTGTATGAAATATTCTGATCTTGAGACTCCCAAAAATCGATTTTTTTTCTTTTTTCAAAAGTTGATAGTCTTAAGAATATTCTTTAAAAACGTTTTTTGAGAAAAATAAAAATTAGATATACTGCAGGATAAAATATTCCGGTGCATAGTGCGCTTAACTGATTCAATTAACTAACGCTCCAATCATAACGTCTTGCTTTGAAAAACAAAAATTAAAATAAATGATATTTTACATTTACATTATACATATGTATTTATATACTTATATTCTTTTTTAAGTAAGTCTGAATTTTTATTTACATAAAAAATATTTTCAAAAATATCTTTGAAATCGTCTCTTAAAACCAGAATAGAAAGTCCAGACCCCTTACCTTTATTATTGTATGTGATATTATAAAATCGAAATGATTTATGTACGAAAAATTATAATTCAATTAATATTTATTCAAAAGTTTGTGGAAATTTTTTTTGCTAGAAGTGCAATATAACAAACGATTGCCGGAAATTGTTTTTGGTACTTACCAGAATTGCTGGACCGCACGAAAGAAACGCTCGACGTGCGATAATATCTGTGAACATCGTTGATCAGTCGAGAATAATTATTAATGCCTATTACCTCCGTCAGCGATTTGTTCAACATAAGGAATAGCACCGCGATCGATCGCGCTGACGTGTACTTCATTTCGAGAAGCGCAAGTTTGAAAACGAGTACTACTTGAAGTACGAGCACAAGTATGAATAAAACAATTACTGAGTGAAAAATAAAAGTATATAAAAATCTATTTTGTCAATTTGAGCCCTGTTACGGTAAAACAATTCACGATTAATTCGGAGCGAGTAATAATGATAGAGATGCAATAAAATCGGTAATTTTACTTTGAAGTTCTAAAAACAATAATAAATCGCGTGATTCTTTGAATCTGTCGAAAGTATGAAAGTATATCGCTGAGCCAAGAATTAAGGAAAAGAATGAGGATACCCGCGACTTATAGATGTCAATGCTTGACTGAAGGGCGGTCATCACAAATGGGGAACTATCGGATTCGAGGATCTAGGGAGTAGGCGCAAAAGAATGTCACCGGAAGATGTGGATGTGCGGCAATATTACAAATTACATAGAAATATGTAACATCACGATTTTTATCAGCGGACCATCGACAAAACCAGTAAATTATCCACCGTTCCACAATGGATCGAAAGATGAAAAAGAGCCGACATAATGTGTGCAGCTGTCATAGAATAAAATTTTTTATAGCTACACTATATATTCACTAAGGAATGATTGTATAAAGTTAATTCTATAATAATCCAATTAGTTTTCATTAAAAATTGTTGCGAAACTTATATAAATTAGTAGGAGAGACCAGGGACAAAAGTAACAGGGTATAGTTGTAACATCGTGAACATTTTCAAAACTATAATAGGTACCTTTACTTCTAGGGTAGCTTTTCTTCTGAACGCTTAGCGTCATATCAGCAACCTTTCTTCTCTCCTTGCATACCTGAACCAGTAGCAGACAACTGATGTAAGAAATTTTAAGCACACAGATAATCTGAAGTAACCATATTAATTAGAAGGAAAAAATAATTTTATATGAAAATAAAAAATTGACCAGTTACATGTCGTTTAAATTAATTTTATTTTGCATTTTTCTTGATGTCGCGCTTAAAAATACGGATTATCAATCGCATTTACACGAAGCCGTCGAGCAGATCTCTCGGCAGTATATATACTTATATGTTGTTCATCCTTCATTAATTTCATCAGTTTTAGCGAGAAATACTTTGACGACGCCTCATACTTCGCCTGAAATTATCGCGAAAATTTGTCTTGTGATACTAAAACCTTTTGTCGCTCTGTATGCGCATCAACGATACACCACAGTAGATATTAAACGTGACCGTAATTTCATATATTATCGAATGCAACGGTATGACATAATTTTGATTGAACGAAAAGCGTATGAACTGAAAATGAAATTTATCACTCCTTGATCGCTGAGTAAACTTAACGAGAATACGTAGTCGCCAGTCGGGGCTGCCGTGTCGTCCTTATAGTTAGTTACGGTTGTTATCGAGCGAACTTTGATTTTGGCAGCTGGCATATAACGTTCTGTATTTCCATTTATAAATTTCTCTTTACAATATCTCCGAATTTTGTATACGAGTGCGGGAGTGCGCGATCAGAGTCTCGAGTGTGCGCACCGCGAGTGTATCGCTTTCGGAAACGCACCGCGGGCGTAACATTTTTGGAGGCTCGTCCGGAATCAACTTTCGACAAGTGGTGAACTACATGGCTATAACGAGAAAAAAGCTCCGCGTTGAAACTCCATAATCCCTCATCAGAAACAATGGATTTAAGAGTGGTGATGCAGAAGATCCGACAGTTGCGAAAGGAACAGGCACGGAAAGACATTGAATTCGCGGCGCTGCTTCGACAAACGCGATGAAAGAGTTACAGCGCATCCGCGAGAAGCTACGCGCACCTATGAGATAACAGAGATTCGTGTAATTCGCGTGCTTTGGGGGATAGGATTACAAATACGGTAGAGAATGTCTGAGGTGATACACGCGAAGAAACAAACGAACATCGTAGGGAATTATGATATAAATGATTAAGGCCCGATACGTTTGATGGGGCTGTACCGCTACGAGAATTTTTGTCTCAATTCAATTTAGTTATACGAGCGAATCGCTGGGGGAAAATAACGAAGGCCTTCGCGTTAGCCTCATGTTTAAAAGGAAAAGCGCGATCGGTTTCAGAATGCGTGGGGGATATTGAAAATTAAAATCAAAATCAAAGTTTGCTCGATAACAACTGTAATTAAGGGGACGATCCTTTCTTGTCCGATTTCATGATCGATACCGCTCGGCGCAGAAATTTGGCCAACACACCATGGTGTAAGAATACACCATGCAACACACGAGTGCATTAAATAACTACTATATAAGCGAACATTATATATAAGTGTTATAAATATATTATAATAACATTATCGATGGTTTTCAAAAAATTTCTTTCAAATAAAAAAGTATTATAATTATATAAAAGAATTGTCGTAAATTTTACTATAAATATAGAAAGCTTGGTTATACAATCTAATTCCACAGAGGTTGAAATATTTCGAAATCTTGTACATCGCAATTATGAAACAGTATAATTATGTATTAAT
>NW_012028539.1:24490-25847 GCF_000956235.1 Wasmannia auropunctata | reverse complement strand
ATAGACGATTCGTTCTTCTTAATTCGAGTTTTAAACGAATAAAACACTTTCTCGATTATCAATACAAGTAGTGCCAGGATCATACTGCCAACCATTATCATCAAAATCGGCGTTACAACGTTTATATTAATTATACTGTCTCTCATCATCTTATTGGAAGGATTTTTTGCGAGATACTTGTTCAACAACCTTCTTATAACGCCATTATAATGCAATCGGCGCAAGCTGAAAAATACGAAAATATTAAAATATTCACTCGCGAAAAGGAAGAAGCAATCATAAGAGATTTGATCTGTATTTTTTGTAAGTATACATAAATATGTAAATAAATAAACGTGCTTATAGAACTTACTGATAATTTATAAAGCCAGTGTAAGGATTTTCTTTTGATAGCATTAACCCTATATGTTGGATTCTTTCGGTATTAATGTATACAAGCTTACAGTGTATATACATGTTCCAGACATCTTTTAAAATCTCCGGCGTGTACAATGCCAAGTTCTTCCGCTGGCAGATCTGCGTAAAAATTGACGTGAATTGACTTACTGAAAAAAACGTCATTGATGTCATTAATTAGATAATATCGCTAACTTGATTAAATGCCTCTGGAAATGTTGCTGGTAAAAATTTCTTCTCTTCCAACAATTCGTACATTTTCCGAAATACTGGGTCTTTGACACGCTGCAAAATTCGAGAAAACATAATTTGAATAAAGAAATGCTGTTTTTCTTTCAATTATGTACCTAGTCGGAATAGAATGACAAACTCTCGCTAATATTACTCATTATGAGAAACTAAAAAATTTAAGAATAAGAATTTAATAATTAATACATATATTCTCTGCAAATATAAAATTAAATTCTCTAATATTTAAAATGATCAAAATTTTAAAAATTTATTGAATTACTAAAACTTTATGTGCAACATTATATCGTGTAATGTTAAAACTTTCAAAATGTTCTCGACTACATTTACAAGATTACGCGTTTTTATTCGCGTGCGCTTCTAATAAAATTACTGCAATGAAACTGACATGTCGCTGTTACGCAAAGTAATTTCTAAAATTTAAATAATAACAGACTCACACTAGGATTCTCGATGTCGGCGCTGTTTTGTACAATGATTAATTTGTAAGTTCCATCATTAACGTAATCCTCCAGAGTAGAAAAAGGCAGTTTGGGGGAATCGAGCGTCAGAAAGCTGACCAACGAAGCGGAATAGATGGCCAGAATTACTATCGACGAGATGTAAATCGAGATAAAAGCCAGCCTCACCGGTGACTCTCTAGGAAATTCTGATCGCGTGAAAAAAAATAATATTATAATATGTTCTATTCTGGAGCTAAATATACATATTA
>NW_012028539.1:23624-24470 GCF_000956235.1 Wasmannia auropunctata | reverse complement strand
GACGTGTGCTCTTCCGATCTATCGAGAAGTATCCATTTTTTATTTTCATAATAGTCAACATAAAAGAAGTGACTATTATTATTATTACTATTGCTATCCACATTTCAAAGCTAAATGCCTGCAAGATTTATGGATGAAAAAAAACAATTTATTCCACTGGACTTTGTTACCACAAATCTTTATCTATACCAATTATTTTAATACTATCTTTCATTCAATGATATAATAAATATGTAATACAAATAATCGAATAAAACATTTAATTTTCAATTTTATTATGGATAAGATTTAATATTAGGGAACACACTTAGTTATTATCGTTTTTCTTTTGGAAAATGTATTTATTTCAATAAGAATATGAATTAATACTTTAATCAAAACATTTTTTAATGTTTACCATTACTTTTTCCCATTTTTCTGGCAAAAGTTGGATTCCGCGATGATGAGACGAGCTGTCTTTTGACGAGCAAATCATGTATCCATCCATTTTCCTATTCGTATTTGGGAAAATATGTTTCAGCAAGCGCGTGTTGCATCGATCGGAAAGGATGGTAATCCGAGAGGCCAAGTTTGGAGAATATGCTGGAGAACTTACTATTCGAGCAATGTTTCTTTCACATATTTTGAGATATTCAGGAAAATCTGATCTCAAAGATTAGAAAAATTGTTTAAAATCCCATCATTGACCCGGCCAACATTATTTACAATTAGTTGGGGAGTGCCATGACAAGTTCTGGACAGATATTATCCAGACATTTGGCATGCGACGATAAATTTTTAGTCGGGCAATTTAATTAACGGAAAATTCTTTTGCATAACAACGCGTGTGACCAGATGTTGCAAGAA
>NW_012028539.1:13529-17687 GCF_000956235.1 Wasmannia auropunctata | reverse complement strand
TACTTCAGACTATATGTGTGCTTAAAATTTCTTACATGATCAGTTGTCTGCTGCTGGTTCAGGTATGCAAGGAGAGAAGAAAGGTTGCTGATATGGCGCTAAGCGTTCAGAAGGAAAACTACCCTAGGAGTAAAGATACCCTGCACACCGTCGACTATCAGCACCGAGAGGACAGATAACTTATCTGATCCTATTTAATAGTAAGTTCTTACACGGGTTTAATAAATTATCAGAAATTCCTGGACAATGATGCATCTGAAAAACACGTGATTCTTGCTGCAATCGGTTGAAGCAAGATTTACAAATCTTTTCGCTTAATTAACGTTATCCTAATTTTGGCGATTCTCTGTGGAGGCTATATTATAAACACCGCTGACTATAGAGAAATTTTATTATCGATCGAGGAGAAGGAAATTCATGTTGAGAGCCTATTTTATCCTTCCAGAAAGATATTTATCAAAAAGCACTATAATTGATTAAATTTACAATTTAATTTAAAATGAATTAACAGATTTCTTTCTACCGATAGAATTTTTTCGTCGCCTTTCTTTTCCTATTAATAAAAATGTTCCATTTGTGTGTGTTTGTATTTGTTTGTGCTTGTAAATTTCCCAGCAAACACCATGTTACATATATCGTACTTATTATAATTGTAATTTTCTATTTAACAATATAACTATAATATAACACATGAGTGGGAAATTACAACTAACAAGTACTACGTTTCATGTAACTTGGTGTTTTCTGGGTTAAAACAGTTAATTGTGCTATTTAAAGTTTCCTTATTATTCTACGTTTTTAAAATATATAATATGTGTACTGTAATATATTCAGATATTAATAATCATAATAATTCCGAATTTTAAGTCTAATACTTCTAATGCATATAATAATTATCATAATTATTATATAATAAATTATGTTTATGGCGTGCTAATATTAGAATAAAATAACAATTAAGAAACATTTTTTTGCAAGAAAAGACAAGAGACTTCTAAAGCTCTTTATTCTTATACTTTTAACATATCTGTTAATACTGGCTTAATTTTTGTTAAAAATAATTCAAATCATCCGCTGTGACAAATTAAATGATCAAATTGTCGATATAACAAAGATTTCTTTTCCTGCTCAACGTCATTCATATCCCTTTTACGAGACATGCACACCTAAGCTTGCACTGATCTTAATGCCTTAATCTGTGAAAACTGAAATACCTGAAACGCTGTATACGTAATATCAGCATCGTGGATGATGCGCGAATATAGCCCCATCTACATAAGTCGCAAACGCACAACGCAAGCACAAACGCGGAGAAAAAAAAAAGAACGATAAGTAAAAAAAAAGAAAAGAAAGAGAGAAACGTTCGCGTTTGCGTTTACGTTTTGTATTTGCGACTTATGTAGATGAGTCTTAAAGTACCGCAATCCATAAGACTCAAATTTGGAGTCAAAATGGCGTTTACATATGATTTAGAGTAGTTAAATCATATATAAACAAGACCAAACATTCTAAAAAAATATTAATTAATATAATTTATGATTTTCCTTCTTATTTATAAAATAGTTTCATACACATATATCTATGTATATGTTTTGAATGATCGCGTTTGGAACCAAAATGGCGGATCGCGGTACTTAATAAATTTAGTGATTTTATTAAGGGGCGGTTTATTAGTAACGTACAGTGGACTGAACTATGTTAAAGCGCAGACGTAGACAAAAAAATTTTTACTGTAATAGCCAAGTGTCATTAACAATTTTAGTTTGTAAATAGCCTTAAGTAATAAGAAATGATTGATCTTTTAAAAATATTTTTGTAACATTTATATAAAAAATTACTTAAGTTATATATATAATACAGACGAATTTTGTTTCATACTATTTTTCCATGAATAAAATATGGTTCTTACATATTTGAAGATTCTGAACCCAAGTTTTCTCCGTGTTATAACATTCCTTTTAAATAAAGAAAAATGCTCATTCTAAACACGTATTAATTGTGTTGAACATGGCTGTCATTCTTCTGTATTCTAAAAAATCTATCGTGTTCTACATTGTTGTATAAAATAATGATTGGAAGATATTAAGATTTTATAATTAAGATTTCTAATTTGATATTTTTAAATAGACATCCTACTTCACGAATTTGTTGGTCTTAATTGCTCATATGTATATACCCGTTTATAAAACGGATGAAGAAAATGTAGACAAAAACTGTGATGTACGAACGTCAAATATAAATGAAGGAAGTTTCAGGCAATAATGAGAAGAGATCACACACACAAAATTAGTTTCTACGAATTAAGCTCTTCTGAATCATCTTTAATTACTTTTGATTATTTAATTTCAAGTTTGCGATCCAAAATAAATGAAAAAAAAACAAGAAATGTTTTTCAAAACATTTCTTGTTTTTACAACATTTAATGTAAATTTTCTTAATTTTTTCTTTTTATTTTATTTGTATCTTTTATTAAAAGTCGAATAATTAAGAAATAATTAAATAAACTAAAAATATTTCTTGTGACGTCTACCATCTAGATGCAGATAATAAACAGTATTTTGAAATGATGAGTCTTTATCTTAAATAATTTAAAAATTAGGATACTAGTACAAGGAAGAAGAAAAAGTTTTTGTACATTTGTTTCCTGACTTGATTGTATGCATATATACATAACGCATAAATATTTATAAAAATTATGTTTATTATAGTGTACAAATATGTACGAGATAATTAAAATATACGTAACCTTTATTTTGTAATAATACGTATAAGTATGTAATCATATAAAAATAATCTCTAAATATACTAAATTTTTTAGATTTTATTGATGTTGCATTAAAGTTCGTGGAAGATTATCCATCCCTTTGTCAACTTTGGATAGGTTATAAATGTTTAATTAGAATTATCTGGATGACTCACAAATCTTTTTAATCAGACTTCATAACTCTTTATACAAAATACAAACAATTCCATACAAAGATTTTGTATAATTTATTTATTTTAGCTCAACGCATGGCGAAAAATTCATTAATTAATTGAATGACTTACAAACCTTTTTAAATGCACTTTAAAAGTCTTAATACAAAATACAAACAATTTCATATGGGAGTTTCTTAAAAAGTCGTCAATGTTCGATCAAGTACGTTACATACGATCGTATTTTTGTTTATTACAGTAAATTGTGAAGTGCATCTAAAACAAGATACATCGCATTTTGCGATATATCTATCAGATTCGGGCCATCCCTAAGAGTTTGATTGTTTGTAAAAGTAACATATTTATTGCATTCTGCATGTCCACTAACATCTCTACATTGTCTTTATTGACTTTCCTTGCTAAGGTCGTATTGCCGTGGCTCTCCAAGATATTCAATTGATGGCTTGCCTTAAGAAACAAAATGTAGAATAAAATTTTTTTTATTTTCGACTTAGTTTTCGAGAAAAATCGAATTTGAAAATTCGCGACGTACGCATACTGTTACAGTCAACAAAATACGGTTCGTCGAACAACGTTTAAAGCGTATCGTGTTTATAAACAATGTCTATAATTTAAAAACTACTGAGTTCAAGGAAAAACACAAAAAAAAATTTTTCTATCACGTCGAGGAATCACGTCGTGTTTATACATATTATTAGTTCGGACGCTGTATATGTATATACGCACAATTTTTTAAATAATAAAAGATTTAAAAGAGTAAAAATAATTTCAAGATAAAGTTAGGAAAAGCAGTTTAAGTATTATATTTATGTGTATAAATGTAAGAAACACAAATTTTTGTAAATTCTAAATCTGCCTTTTGGCAATAATAAGCAACTTCATGTGGAATAAGTTTAATAATTAATTTTTAAATGAACAATCCAAACAATTTATATGCATTCTACATATATATATGGGACAGTATATTGTTTTATTTTAAATATTGTTTAGAATATTAACAAAATAATTTTATTATACCATATCAGATATTTTTTGTGCGCACTGTCCAGATGGCCAAGCAGCTTCAACAACAATAACAGCAGTTATAGCAATTAAAATTATAGCTTTCATTTTTGACTTATTGCGTATAATATACTGACTATATGATCATCTACTGACACAGATTTTGTTGTTTGACTGATTTATAGGAAAATTCATATCAACAATAAAGTATATCAGATA
>NW_012028539.1:0-5834 GCF_000956235.1 Wasmannia auropunctata | reverse complement strand
CTCTAAATATATAATATTACAATATTTACGTGTTCTATTCTGGCGCCAAATATATTATTGACATATCGACGTACTAATTGCTTAAAACGTTACCACATATAATATAAAAAAATTATATAGATAAAAATATTAAGTAACATTTTAAATATCTTTATAATAAATATTACCTGGTAGACCCTGCTGGCAATAAATTCCCCAAACATTAATACAGTTTTCGGACATTAATTCCATCGAGAAATATCCATTTTTTATTTTCATAATAGTCAACGTAAAAGAAGCGACTATTATTATTATTAATATTGCTACCCATATCTCAAAGCTAAATGCCTGCAAGATTTATGGACGAATAAAAACAATTTATTCCACTCAATTTTGTTACCACAAATCTTCAACTATACAATTTATTTTAATACTATCTTTCAATCAATAGTATAATAAAGATGTAATACTCAATGATCAAATAAATAATTTAATTTTCAATTTTATTATAGATAAGATTTAATATTACGAGATACGCTTTGTTTTTGTCATTTTTTCTTGAAAAATGCATTTATTTCAATTAAAAATATGAATTAATACATACCTTAGTAAAAATATTTTTAATCGTTTTCTATTACTTTTCCTATCTTTCTGACAAAAGTTGGATTTCGCGACGTTTAAACGATCTGTCTTTTGAGCAAGCCATGTATCCATCCATTTTCCTATTTGTTCGTAATTGGAAAAATATGTATCAGTATAAGCACGTGTTGCATAGATCGGAAAGTATGGTATTCGATGGCGCCAAGTCTGGAGAATAGGGTGGGTGCTAAACTTCCTATTCGAGCAATGTTTTTTTCACATATTTTGAGATATTCAGGAAAATCTGATCTCAAAGATTAGAAAAGTTGTTTATAGTCCCGTCAATGGGCTAGCCAACATTACTTACAATAGTTAGTTGAGGAGTGCCATGACAATTTCTGGATAGATATTATCCAAACATCTGGCATGCGACGACAAATTTTTAGTCGGGCAAATTAATTGACTGAAAATGATTCTTTTGCATGACAACGCGTGCATGACCACATGTTGCAAGAATCGTGAAAAAAACATTGTTAGAATGGGAAGTTCTCTCAGCCTATTCTCCAGACTTGGCCTCATCGGATTGTCACCTTTTTCGATTCATGCAACACGCACTCGCTCATTTTTCCAATTACGAACAAGTAAGAAAATGAGTGGATACATGTCTTGCTTCAAAAGACATTACGTTTTGTTGTCGCGGAATCTAATTTTTGCCATAAAAATGGATAAAAGTAATAGAAAACAATGAAAACTATTTTGACTAATTATAAAATATTAATTCGTATTCTAATTGAATTAAATAAATTTTCCAAAAAAAAAAACCGGCAAAAACTAAGTGTATTCCTTAATATTTGTTCCTCCTTAATATTTGTATCCTTAATATTGATACGGAATAAATATAAAAACGTTGCTTTGTAAAATTTTTATAATATGCCTTATAATTATGGTATATATAAATAACTAATATATCGGGAACGAGAGCCGGTATACTGTCATTCTTTTGTTTTTGGATTATATTTCTTAAACAAAAGCTATGAAAATTTAACAATTTTATTACAAAACTTGAAAGCCTTCTATCAAATATAGCAATTTTTTATAATACTGTTTAGCATTTGGTATTATTTAATACTATATTTTTGTATGATAAACATAAATGAGCCTCAAAACCAGCAGAAATAAAAGAGATAAATATAAAGAAGAAAAAAACATAAATAAAATTATTTTATAAAGCTCAACTCATGTGAAACACCTAATATTAACAATAATATACCCAATACTATCTAAACTATATAATTTGTAAATAAATGAACGTGTCATTTTCGCATTTATAAAATATTTGTTTTTATTTAATTTTATATTAATAGTTACACAAATATATGAATTATGAGTATTATTAATTTTTTTTAATTATAATTATTAATTTTAATTGTTTATAATAGACTAATCTTGCTTTTATCAGACTTAATAAAGTGCAACGTATAGTTTCCGAAAAATAAGTAGATGTCCCTTTAGAAGATCTATGTCAGTATAGGCGACTTTCGGTCCTCTATTAATTAATATACTTCATTAATATAAAGACAATTTATTATTACCCTTAAGTATAAATTCCATTGCACATTGTACACTTTGGGTTCTTTAAAATAGAGGCGGTATCGCGAGTGTACTAATGGTATCGTATAGTCGACGACCTCTCGTCTGCCGGGCGTCATCCCGAACATGGAGGCGCCGATGTCGGCTTCATTGGCCACCAACTGGCCGAGCGCACCTGTCCAGTTGTTCTGCTGCTGATTCCAGCTACCGAATGCTTCCACTGGATCCAGAATCTTCATCGTGAAATTCATCACCCTACTGAGCTCTATCATTAGCAGACCCACAAACCCGCCGAACTTACCATTCTCCAGTGTAAGTAGCGCCGAATTCTGAGAGCATTTATCAACAGAATTATCAATTTACGAATCTATTGATCGTTAAATTCTAATATCAATTCCGTAACAAATTCTAATATCGATTTCAAAGCGATTTTTCAAGGCGACTACTTTTCACGAAAAAAGGCTGTCGACTATGATCTTTTATGTGGCTAAACGCAACCATTAATGCGGCGTACGACGAAATTCGAGAAAGATAAAAAACTTACTTTCACGGACGTCACGCGTACAACTTCGCCGAACATATCGCTCCTCCTGGCATAAATGTTCTTTCGCGTCTTTAAGATCAGACCTCTATCGGGGGACCACATGGCCAGCTCGAACGTTCTGGTGCGATTATCGCGTATGGCATACCACTCGACCAGGGTCGGGCGATCGTAGCACAAAACCAGCATCTGGGTGCTGATATCCACATTGAATACGTTATAGGTAGGATGAGTACAGTGCTCCTCAAGGGGATTCCCAGGACATTGAAGAAATATGACGAACCAAATAGGAAATGAGATTGGGTTTATGCTTCTCGTGGTTTCAGCGAACTCATCCATGGTGTCCCTGGTGTCGAGTAAAACAACGAACAACGGCCGCCTCACATTTTCCTGGTACTCATTGTACTTCCTCGTCAAATCCGAAAAAGTTGTGGTCATGGTCATGACTCGCTGTCGTGAAAATTCCCGCGACCACATGTGCACCAACGTCGTCATGTTCAAATCTGCGATATTCGCATTAAATGGTGATATTATATTTTATTTATTATCAGTATCTGACAATCTCTGTATCGTGAAATAAAACTTAATTTTTCTAGAAATGAATTTTTATTATTTATTTTTAAATTCCACAACAAAGAATTGAGGAACAAAAGAATTTTTAAAAATAGAAAAATACTAAATTTATTTACCTAATTATTCATTTGACAACAATATTAGAATTTAAAAAACCAAACGTGTCACACATGTTCCTGAATTAAAAAAATAACTTATTTGTACCTGTATAACATTTTTTCGATATGTAACATTTAATAGAGCGTAATAATTAAATTTTTACTTAAATTGTATTAATAACATATTAATAATTATTGGTAATTTATTTATAATTTAAGATAATTCTAGAATTTATTTGACCGAAAAAGCAATAATTTTTATAAAATGTTTTCGCATATATTACTTTTGTAGATTTGAATTGATAAATGTCCTTTTTGGCACGCAGATGAAATTATTATGTATAAAAAACAAAAACTATTTAGGAAATTGTAGTTTTGTTATTCACTTCTAGCGTCAATTTGTAATAACATTACTTTGTTATAAGTGTTTTATATTTTATATATCTCAAACAAGTTTCATCCGAGCTGGCGCTCACATAAAAGAATATAGTAATACTGCGCTTTACTTTAATTAAATGAGGGTTCCTTAATTTAACGAGAAAACATTGTATGAAAATGCAACGTATGTGTGGGTGCGATAAGGATATAGTAGTAAATATCAACACATTGTTGTTTATACATCAATATCACACGCTCCACTATACACAAATCGTTAATAAAACAGGGATGCCACGGTATTCGACAGTCCTTTGAGTATCACCTTACTGGAATATTTTAACATTAAGGCTAATAAATTGACATTTTTGTTTTTTCTTTTTTTTTTGAAAAACTTAAATTCTTAAGAATATCTCACAAAAATACGTTTTTTGGAGAAGATAAAAATTATTCCGGATATACAGGATATAATGACGTGATGTGCTCGGCCGCAGATTCAAATAACGCTCCAATTATAAGCGTCGCCGACGTTATTCCCAACTTTTTGAAACCATTCTAGAAAGTTCCTTTTTAATGGCAGAGCAGAATTTTGTTTGCCATTGATTGTGAGTTTAATTTCGACACACTTTTGAAATTTTGACATATTAAAACAAAAAATATTTCAAAACTTTAAATAAGTTTTTCTCGAAACCGTGTTTCGGAACATAGTGATCACGATTTCAAAAAAATTATTAGTCCGATTGACTTCTACTTTTACAAGTAAGTATCCTTAGAAAACGTGTCATTATAATCAACTGATCAGTATCAATCTATACTTTGATTCCGATTCAGACGATTACATATTTTCTGACTATAATTATAAAAGTAGAAATCGGACTTGTAATTTTTTTGAAATCGTAATCACCATGTTCAAAAACACTTCGTTGACTTTTCCATTATTTTGAAAGCTAAATAAGAAGAAACAAAGTGAGTAAAATTCAAATTATTTCTTCAAACTGCCTTCATTTTTTTAAATATGCATGCGATATCAATTATCCAAGTTTAGACAAAAATTACAAGTCTATTCATTAAAAACAGCCACACTTTTTGCTTAACTTTAGCGCCATAATGTACCTACTGCGTTTGAAACAAAAATTTAAAAAATACATTTTTCTACATATGGATCATTTTTTAAGTAAATTTGAATTTTTATTTATAAAAATTCTGGAATATTTTGTAATCGTATTTCAAGGCCAGAATACCCCCTTAACTTCTCTATTTTAACGTTAAGTATAATAGCATCTTGAAAACTAAATCATTTGCACGTGTAATTATAATTTAATAATTATTCGAAAATTTACAGAAATTTTACAAACTGGCCGAAGGTGCGGTATAAACAATAATAGCCAAAAATTTTTCTTCCGGTACTTACCGCAATAGCCAGATCGCACAAAAATAACGCACGACGTGTGATAATATCTATGGACGTCGTTAATCAGTTGAGAATAATTGTTAATGTTTATTCCCTCTGCCAGCTGTTTGGTGTCCAACACGAGAAAGAGCATCGCGATAGATTGCACTATCGTACACATCTTTTCGCGAAGCGCAGATTTCATTACGAGTATTTGAACGGTTACTGATTGTGAGTAAAAAATATAATAAAAACTTACTTTGTCCAATTGGATACTGTTACGATAAAACAATTAACGATTAACTTAAAGCGAGGAATTATGAAAGAGGCACGACGAAATCGATATCATAATTCCGACGTTCTACTAAAAACATAAATGATCGCAAAATCTTTCAATTCCATCGAAATTATGAATTTCGTTGAGCCAAGGATTAAGGTAAAGAATGAAGAAATCCGCAATTCAAGAATACGCGTGACTGAAGGGTACGCGGTCATTGTAAACAGGGATTTTTCGATCCGATTATCGGATTTGAGGATCTAGAGGGTGAGAGCGAAATAATGTTACCAGGTGATATTGTTGTGTAGCATTATTACAAATTACATGGAGATACGCGACGATATGATTTTTATCAGTTAATGAATGTCAAAATCGATAAATATTATACAGCGTTTGCTTCACTGAAAATGCCACAGATCGGAAGAGCACACG
>NW_012028538.1:12824-13260 GCF_000956235.1 Wasmannia auropunctata | reverse complement strand
GCGCTCAGGTGATCTTGCGAACAACGTTGGTCAACGGGTTGTACTGAACCACGCGATCGTGTATGATGAGGCAATACGCGGTGGTGCCCAACGGCACGTTCTCCTTGGTCTCGAATTCCAGTCTCACGTCCACGGTCGCGCTCTTGATCGATTCGTTCTGACGAGAGCAATCGATGATCACGAACGGGCCGTTGCGTAAAAATGTCGTGGTGGTGAGACTCGGCTCGAGATACTCGTATCCGTAGTACCCCTTGCAAAAACGCGCGTACGTGTCGTAGAGAACGGCCCACTTGTTCCTAACGAAATCCAGATTCATGTCGTCGTACGGATAGCATTCCGCGTTCAGATAGAGTTTCACGTTCGTCAGGTTGCAGTGATCGAATCGGCTCACGTCCTCGCTCATGACGTTCTTTCGACCCGTTTGCAGAGCGAAGAT
>NW_012028538.1:0-346 GCF_000956235.1 Wasmannia auropunctata | reverse complement strand
TATTCATTGTAGTCGAAAGAGAGACCAATCTGGCACCTCTCTGTCAAAATCTAGCACCACTCTGTCAAACGTTCTTTCGAATACTGATTTCAAAGTGCGACAGACAATCCCACGGACCGGCAGTTGTATATCTATACACACCGCCTTTTCTATAAATGCCTAGCTTTGTCCATCGTGGCGATTGAACGAAACTCTTATACCCCTGGCGTTAAATTCATCGGGATTCTTGTCTGATTGGTGGAAAAGGAACGAATTCCACCACACATCAAAACGTGACTCAATTTCCGTGTAGCGTGATTCCTTTTCTACGTAGCGGTGATTACTAATACCATAAATTGTGTGTTCG
>NW_012028537.1:21916-22677 GCF_000956235.1 Wasmannia auropunctata | reverse complement strand
TAAAATCTTTTAATGGACAAAAAAAATGTGTTTCTTTAAGAAGAAAAATATTGAAAATTTAAAAAGTATTTAAAAAAAAGCCAAATGAGCAATTAAAATTGTTTCTCGTGCTTTTTACCAATAAAATCTTTTAATGGACAAAAAAATGTGTTTTTTAAAGAACAGAAATATTAAAAATTAAAAAAAAAATAATTAAAAAAAGGACAAGGAACTAGCAATTAGAATTTGGTTGTAATAATAAAAAAATTCTTAACTAAAACGTTTCTATAAAAACAACATTAATACGTTTCGACACAGAACCTTCTTCACCTACAACTTCTGCATATTAAGTCAAACAGATAAAAAAATAAATTAAAAATAACAATTATCATAAATTATAAAATAGTGAGAGGCTGCGTATTATAATAAGCTCTTCTAAGAACGTAATGTATTTCTTATATGTGTACGCGCGCATGTGTGCAAGCGTGCATAGAAAGAAGGGTTTTACTCAAGTATTTATTGATATAACTAGATACTGTAAGATGAAATTAATAGGGATATGGGAAAGGCAGTTAGTGTTATGGAGATATCGAATGGTAGAAGATATATATTATAAAAGTGATACAAGAACGTCGCGTCCGTTCGACTCGCTTGTCGTCAACCGAACTGAACTCCCGTGAATCGCGCTCGCATCTCTGCCCGGACGCTCGGTGACAAAAGAAGCTCGTCTTTCGCTCGCTTTTCTTTTCTCGCTTCGTTATAATATCGCGCCTTCTAAAATA
>NW_012028537.1:17924-18658 GCF_000956235.1 Wasmannia auropunctata | reverse complement strand
TTTGTATATTACATACATAATTGTCAGATGCTGTGTCTAATTATTTGTTGTGATAATTAAACACAGCATCTGACAATTATGTATATAACACACGAAGATGAAGCGACACGTATGTAATATTTTATAAAAGACCACTGAAGAGGGCTTGATGTAAAGTGAGAACGATCGTCTGGTAGCATTAATGTAATTTTTTCTAAGAATATAACGCGCACACGGATTAGCATGAAAATCTTGGCTTCTGGCCCATTACAATTATTTATTTTAAATTTTATTTATTTTATTTTTCTTGGAGCCTGAGTATATTATTGGTATACTTAAAATAATTTTTGTAATATTTAATACACTATATCAAAGGTTTGATACCTTTGACACTTTAATACTTAATACTTGCTTAATACTTTAATACTTAATACTTATTACTTAAATTAATACTTAATTACATTAATGCTATCAAACCATCTTTATATCAAGCCCTCTTCAGTCTTTTGTAAATTATTACATACGTGTCGCTTTACCTTCGAGTGTTACATACATAATTGTCAGATGCTGTGTCTAATTATCACAGCAAATGATTAGACACAGCATCTGACAATTACATATGTAACACACAAAGGTGAAGCGACATGTATGTAATATTTTATAAAAGACCAACGAATTTAATTCTCTTCGTTTCAAACGCTTACTCTTCTTTCCTTCTTTCTCGTCTTACTTTCTTTTTTCAGGTATCAGTTTTT
>NW_012028537.1:13233-17904 GCF_000956235.1 Wasmannia auropunctata | reverse complement strand
ACACAAAGTATCAATTTTTTTTAGTAAAATATATATTAGAAGAAGTTTTATAATAAAAATGTGTTTAGTAAAACTTATCTGAAATAATCTTGAAGTCATCCAAAAGAAAAAGAAAAATTGTTATCAACGTCGGAATAGGGAATAATGCAGTAATAATTAATTTTACAATATATACATTGCTATTACACTATTAACCTATTGCTATTACAATATTACTAAAACAAATCTCAATTAAACTGTCAAAATATATAATGACAGCCGCTCAACGAAGTAAGCATAGTGAGATAACCAATCACGGAAAAACGATAACAAATAATTTCGAGAAATGCGAGTTATCGACTTAACATACCTTTTTTTTAGATAGGACTATTTGCAGATTCGCGCTTTACGCGCGCTATTTAACATTTTTCACTTTTTACTACATATTTGCTATACTTTATCAACTTCAATATACAAATGTCAAAATATACAATAACAGCTGCTTGCGAAGTAAGCGCAATGATAGAACCAATCAGAATCGCGGAAAAAAGACTTCAAATTTTTATAGATGCAAGAATCGATGTTATGCCTTTTTTTAGAAAAGATTTCTATCGGAGCAATGTTAATTTAAAACAAATACTCCATGTTAGTTTTATATGTGCTTTTATCCTATATATGAATTGTGACGTGACGTTTTTTGGCAATGCCCGTCACAAGGGCTCATCAGTCCGACCGCGAAGGCGTCGTGGATACTGCGTCCTCCGATTTTCGAGGACAAGCGCATTCACAATTTTGCCATTGTTCCGCGACTATTTCTTTGTAATAGCAGTGAATGTTTAGGTTATCCACTGACTAAATTAAGTGAAAGACGGCGACCATCCGGAAGGAAATAATGTAACGAGACGTCGTCTCACCGGCTCCGAACAGACTTCAGCAGGAGGACGAACTACAACCCGGACATCCAGTTCGCACGAGACGGGAGCACAGGTCCTTCTCATTATTTATTTTCCTTTTATCACGGTGTGAGCCCTCTTACTGCAGATCAATTTACAGAGTCGCCGGAGTGAGCCAACGGCCCTGCAAGGAAACTGATTGCGAAGAACGTAGGAGAGCTGACAGCAAGGGCTCACTTCCGGATCCTGAGGGCGAGATACCCTTCCGGCCGTTCTGAATTTGAGTCGCGCGCCCGTTGTCACGGAGTCCGCGACTCATGCAGCCCGCCTGCGGCGCAGAGGATCGCACAAGAGGGCCACACATGTCCCGGAAGAGACCGCCGGAACCGACAAATGGCTCCGCTACCAATGTGCTCCCCTCGCTACCAAGGATCGTCACTCGTGCCGTGAAAGTCGAAGCCGCTTTCTTTGTAAAGGACGCATGATCTGCCGTCAGCGGAATAAGTACCGAGACGAGCGAGGAGTCGGAGAGCCTACGATGAAACGAACGTCGCCGCTTATTATAAAGCCGCCGAGTTTCGCGAGACAAGTGAGCCGTGCATGGCAAAATGTTGTTCCGCGTAGACGGACGTGAGTGCTGTATCGAGTAGTGTCACGAATCGTGTTTTGCGAATTAGGGGTTGTACCGCCCGCTCGGCCGCGTTAGATTAGAATAATTGAGATTGCCGCCTTTGCGTTCGCCCTCTCACGGCCGAGTCACCGCGTATCGTCCATAGTATCTAATTGTACGTAGCGAGAGCGTCTGTTCCGTCGTTCTGTGTATCGGATTTTGTAAAGTCCCCGCGTACTGTAAAGTGTTTTAGTGTCGTGAGCGTTTTCTATTCCGTCGTTTCGTGTTGAACTTCGAAGTTGCGCCCTGCGCCGCGTCGCTTGCACGCCGCGCGTGATCGCGGGCCGGTGACCGCAGGGGCCCTCGCTATTTGCGCCGTCCGTGTACCGGGAAGCATTATCGTATTATCGAGGAAGCGAGATCGAACGACAGCGAATTGTACAAGCCGCGGTAAAAAGTACGTTTTGAATTTCATCCTCGAACCGGAGAAACTAGTTGCGCGCCGCGGAGTAATACACGCGAAAGATGATGCGGCGCCGCTGAGAGATACCGCGAGATCCATCCGAAATTCGCTCGGTTTCCGTTGATCCGATAAAATCATCTGATCCCACGTCCTTGATCCCGATCGCGAAGACCCCCGAACTCGCATATTAATCCTGGCGTGGTATTAGTCCGCCAAGGATCGGCGCCGTAACACGCATCACCCCCGAGCGCCCTGCGCGCCTGCGTTCCGCGAAGACCAAGGAAGCCCCGAGCTTCTGTAACCAACGTTTGTAACGAAATCACCGCCGAAATATAATTGTTACTTTTTCTGTTACAATTCTGGAGCAATTATTTACTCTCCTTCGCCGTGTGCCGAGAGTCACGGACCGCCCCTCTACCATTCTCGGAGCTGGCTAGCCGGCCTTCCGAACCGTCGTTGTTCGCATATTCCGGGCCTTTCGCGAAAATCCGTTGTAAATTTCGAGCCTTCGAGCAATTAGTCGGGGATCGGAATAGATCGGAGATACGCCTAATAAATTGTATAAAGTGGCACGCTGGCGCGTGCCTGACGCCCAAACCTCGCCTCGATCCGCGAGAAAATCATCTAAAAACCCTTTTAAACGCGGTGTCTCCGATCGAAAGGGAAATTAGCTCGACACGGAATTGCGAACGCGCGACGTTATTGCCTCGCACCTATGAGTGCGGTCGCAGAATATAACAAACAAAATATCTAATTATACTTGCATATATAATTAATATAATGTATCTTTCATTACAGTTTCTGTATACATCTTGTTCTTATTTTACTGCAGTACGTATGATGGTCAATGAAAATATTAGAAACTAATATTTAAAAAAACCCTTAAAGTATAATATAAGAAAGACTTATTTACATTGCAAGCTTGCACATTATGTAAGTATAAAATAAATTATTTATTTAATACAACATTATAAAAGCACAGTAGGATACTCTCCCGATCACATCAAATAAAAATATAGTATATAAAATAATACGTAAAGATTGTGATGCGTCCTATGTCGGACAAACTGGCAGACGATTGAGTACTAGAATCTCCGACATATAAATGATATAAAAAGGAACATACAAAATTTTCCTGTTATTACAGAACATAGAATTAATCACAATCACCAGATGGATTGGGAGTGTCAAAATATTGGACAAGAAATGTATTATAACAAGCGTTTAACTTCAGAGATGCTACATATCCAAATGCAAAAAATAGTCTGTCTGAATCTACAGTCCGTCACGGAATTTTTACATTACGTTTATTCATCGGTACTCAGCTTGTTATAAACAAGATTCCTTGTGTTAAAGGACAACGAATATCAAATTATTTATAACTTTGATCTTGACAAATAATGTTTGACCTACGACAACCTAAATCTCTGTATTCTGTTTTGTTACCATTTTACTTTTAACTCTGTTAGGTAGTTGACATGTCGCTCTTCGTTCAACTGACTTGCGAAGTGCGATTGATTTCTTATATTTAATTATCAAGTCTTACGTTGACTGGACTTTGAATGAGTTGTCTTTTATCGTCTTTTTAATCTATCTTAAAAGTGCTACCATGACTGGTGTTGTGTCGTTTACTTTATACAGCCTGACAAATATTTCGATAAGTCATTATTACTAGAATTACCATAGGCATCAACAACACAACGTTATATTGAAGGCAAGACACAACTTTAAGAAATTACGCTCACTCATTATTCCGGAAGCGTCAAGATCATTATTACATTAATTGTTAAAGATGATTTAAAATTGAATCAAAACGTCCATGGATCAACAAGTATTGAATTAAACAATTTTTAACACTACTAAATTGTTTTGCTCTTTACTTACCGCGCTATAGCTCTCATTAGCCTTATTTCTTTTTTATTATTTGACAATTTTGGGAGTTTACTAATTTTATTATTTATAATATTGTCATGAATACGTAAATGTAATATTGAAAATTATGTAGTATGTGTGTAAAATAAATAATTCTTTGCAAACGTTATATGTACATTATATTGTTTAAGTTATTTAGTTTTTTTGTAATAAGTGTCAATTTCAAATAAAGCCTATATACAGAATGTCTCTTGATAGGTGTATCACCGTTCATGGATAGGTAAAAAGGACTAAACTGAACAGATTGGTCCTCTACCATTTTGCAAAATTCGTAATTGTTAACAAAATATTGTCATGTCCCGAAAGACGATCGACCTCCTTTTCTACGTACCTCAGTGGCGAAAAGGATGGTTGCTCTCGTTTTTTTTAGGATTAAATACCCCGGGATGCCCGAGAGCTGAGATCTCTTCTTCGCTGTGAATATCAAAGACTTGCGAGTAAAGAAGACTAATTAATAAAATGATTTGATTTATTCCATTTTCAGAAGATTACACTCGAAAGAATGTGTGTATGCAGGTGTAGATTATATATATATGTGTATATACACTGGTCCAAAAAATTAAAGGATCACCTGTTCTAGCCTCTAAAAATAGGCAAACTTCAAGATAGAGCAACTTCGTCAAAAATGATAATATCGAGATGTTCAAAAAAGCATTTTACAGCTTGAAATCTCTACTTTCCAAAACGGTACTTGAGAAAACGATCCTACTGATCTTTCATGGAATTACACGGATAGAAAGGGAGACCCGACGAATCTCAAAATTTAGATCGGAAGAGCACACGTCTGAACTCCA
>NW_012028537.1:10592-11664 GCF_000956235.1 Wasmannia auropunctata | reverse complement strand
GATCATTTTTGACGAAGTTGATCTATCTTGAAGTTTGCCTATTTTTAGAGGCTAGAACAGGTGATCCTTTAATTTTTTGGACCAGTGTATATATATATATATACATATACATATATATATATATATATATACAAACAAACACACACACACACACGCATAACAGTATTCACGTACGAATTAAATAAGGTAAGAAACATAAATTATATCAATCTCTCGAGTTGCACTGACTTATGTACATTGTACATTGTATGAACAGAGTACATAAATTATTAGATTTACAATCAATAACATTAATTAAAAAGTAATTATAAAAGAGCCAATTGCATTCATCATGTTAATATTATTTGGAATGACTCGATTTTTTAAATAAATTTTTATTTAATCCTTTTGTGATAATTAATAGAATTCATTTAATTTGTAGTTGCTAAAATATATTATTATATTATCAATATTTCTACACACAAATAAAATGACGTATCTCAATTATATCGGCTTATTGTTACATATGACCATATCTATTGCGACCAGTAAAATTCTCATCATAACTTATGAGATGTTAACATAATTCGACACTAAATAACTTAAATATATTGACAAGTGATAAAATCATGTTATACATTACCTTCTATGACTTCTTGACGGCTTAGCCTCGTACGTCTACCGCGCCGATTAGGGCTGCCACAACCTTGTCTATTTCCAACTGCAGAGTCCAGGATGTCGTCAGGTGCAGCTATTTAAATGTTGTAAATATAATACACTGTGACGTGACGTCCCTTTTTGGACCGTCCGTCACAAGGGATCTACGAACCCGACCGCGGGCGGTAGTCTTGTGTCCTGCGTCCTTCCGATTTTCGGAGGCGGACGTGTGGCGCGAGCCGCGGGGCCACATTTGCGTGGCTCCCGCCGCCCGAATACCGTTTATTATCATTCTTAGTTTCTGTAGCAATCTCGATTGTTAATTATATCGTATCGGCGGCTCCCGGAGAACTTGTAGGATTTTCCCCGTCTCACCGACGCCGCAGCGACCACGAGAAGAGGACCACGAGGGCGGAGAAGGCACCACCGAGGAAAC
>NW_012028537.1:8391-10572 GCF_000956235.1 Wasmannia auropunctata | reverse complement strand
ATATATATATATATATATGTATATATCGGCTGGTCATTGGCGCTATATAATTGTTGCCACAGCGCTGACAATCATTGGCTGCTATTAACGCCCGTCTCATGATTTTCTACATAAAATTGTTTTATTAATTAAAACAATTTTGTATTTTATTGTACACGTAATAAAAAATCTATTTATATAAAATTAGATAAAACAAGTCTGTATTTAATTATATATACTGTGACGGGACGTCCCTTTTTGGACCGTCCGTCACAAGGGATCTGCGGACCCAACCGCGGGCGGTAGTTTTGAGTCCTGCGTCCTTCCGATTATCGGAGGCGGATGCGTGGCGCGAGCCGCGGGGCCACATTTGCGTGGCTCCCGCGGCCCGAATACCGAATACCGTCTAGTATCATTCTTAGTTTCCGTAGCGATCTCGATTGTTAATTATACCGTATCGGCGGCTACCGGAGAACTTGTAGGATTTTCCCCGTCTCACCGACGCCGCAGCGACCACGAGAAGAGGACCACGAGGGCGGAGAAGGCACCACCGAGGAAACAACATGTACAGGTCGTATTTTAGTTCGCGTTCCTCTCCGTAATTTGAGAACAATTAAGCCGCCGAGCTTCCTTCCAGATTCCGGTGCGAGCCAGCTAAGGCGAGGATAAAAGGGATGGCCACTCTACGCCCCAGATCGGGCGAGAGACCCCACAGTCGGAAACGCGACCGGGCGCCCCAAGGATGAGATCTGCCGCCAGGAACGGCCCCTGACGAGAATGAGTCCCGTAGGAACAGCCACCTGAGCGTGCCAAAATGGGAGCGCACTTGGAGGTACCGCCGACAAGAGGACGTCGCCGATAATTTAAATATCGCGCGCGGGGCACAGGACCCGCGGCGCTACGCACCTCACGCGATTCGCGGAGATCGCGAGCTCGCACGCCCGCCAATTAGGGGCACGGAAGGATGTACCACGTGGGCCCACCGGCCCGGCGAGACCGCGGAAACAGCGGTACTCGACACTTGTGCTGTGGTTGCGATTCAGAAAGGACGCGCGATCAGAGTGTACGAAAAGGAATAGATCTGGTATTGCTGGAGGATAAGCGAGCTGCCGTTCCCGTGACGAGGAGCCTTCGGTGAGACGAGCGCACTTGTGTAAAACCGCCGATTTTTCTTGTGTCAGACGGGCCGCAAGGGGCCCACGTTCCTAGCTATCGTTTTCGTTTTGTGACTCGGCTGTAGCCGATAAAGATTCCATAAGTTTCAGCGCCCCGTCTGACCTCGCGTATCGAGATTCGTTACAGGACCGTCGCGCTACGCGCCCGTCGAGCGCCACAGCCAAGCCAGTCAATGTATTGTATCGTTTCCGTCATTGTGCGTGTGTGATAATTCGCGTTTCCGAAAAGGCCTTACGCCACTGGTACGGGATTTCAGAGAGTTTCCGGGATCACGGGATCCCGCGGGACGTATTCGTCCCCTAGTTTCGATTCCGCTTGTGTCGATCACGCTTGCCCGTGTACGCCGAGCGCTCAGCGCCGGCGTACTAGCGAATATCATGCCAGCACTGCATAATTTCCGATTCCGCGTGTCACGCGGATGCGAGGGGCATGTAATTAGCGAGTCGTACCGCCGAGAGAAAA
Organism: Wasmannia auropunctata; assembly: GCF_000956235.1. Classification (NCBI taxonomy): domain Eukaryota; kingdom Metazoa; phylum Arthropoda; class Insecta; order Hymenoptera; family Formicidae; genus Wasmannia; species Wasmannia auropunctata. Next base: position 8,955 of record NW_012028537.1, on the reverse strand, counting down.
ACAAATCTTGATTTTCGGTTTGCCCGAGATACGATCCCGTCGAACGATCGTAAAGTACGCGAATTACGGGTCTCCGTCACTCTTGTGTAAGCAGTATTGCTTCGCGTAACTAGTGTTCTCGTTTCTTGTCGTGCATCCTTCATGTTATCAATCTGTAAGACGTGCTCGTAAATATAATTGTTATTCTCATTGTTATCAATTACAGCTATTTCTTTCAGAATATTCTCGTTCCCCGAAACTTGACCGTTTTCCCTCGAGCCACCCCCCTCTACCATTACCGTAGCTGAGAGGCCGGTTATCGCCGTCCTTGTCCGACCGTCGTACCGAATTCGCGTCTGATCGCGTGATTAAATAATTTCTTATTGAGTCTTTAGATTTCCGAACAGCGAAACTTTCAATTAGAGAGGCACTCTCTATAACGTGCCTGACGCTCAATTCTTGTTCCCGTTTTCGAAAGGCGAGATGCCTGAGTTACGATTAATTCGATTCGCGCGTTAGGCTCAGTTTTACCGTTTTCACGGAATCGTGTTCGTCGGACAAGAGACGAAGTTGCACCACGCTCGT
>NW_012028537.1:6447-8243 GCF_000956235.1 Wasmannia auropunctata | reverse complement strand
TTTAATTATTTTTAATTAATTTTAAATCGACTTTTACTCGATAAAACTATTACGTCAGCATAATTGTTCTTCAATAAGCTTCTAATGGAAGATTCGTAGTATTATATGTAAATAAACTTTGGCAAATAAAAAATCTTGTTTCTTACGTAGTAGATATTTGATTATTATAGTCTGACACATAAAATATAACGTAAAACATGAATTAAATGTCTTATAAAATATATAATTACTTCTCACTACTTAATTGATTTTAATATTTTTATGCACAAAGGAATGAATGGATTTAATTGATTTTAAAAAAGGTATTTGCCCGCTATTAAAAAAAAAGTGAAATTGCATACGTTTAAAAAATAATTACGTTTAAAGATTCCTTCTTGTGTGAATAGTGATTCATCGCTAAATATCACTCGGAACGGAAATTCTGGATCCTTGTCTACTTTCCTCAAAAAATCTTCACAAAATCTTCTCCTCCGAGGATAGTCTTCCTCTCGCAAATGTTGCACGCAGGTGTAACGATAATCGTGCAACTTCTCTCCTTTCAGAATCCTCTGTACTGTGGAGTAAGAGAGATTCTGTTCTCGAGCAATGACCCGAATACTAGTTTCAGGCTCTTGTTTGATTACACGAAGAACTGTCTTCGTATTTCGCAAATTTCTTTTATTGCGATGTCTACCGCAGTCTTTTTTATTCGGTAAAACGCTACCGGTCTTGTGTAATCGTTGCGCTGCTCGAAGTATAACGACGGGCGACGGATGTTTTGCTCGATACGGATACAATTCCGCATATTTTCTTGCAGCAACGTTATGCCTGTCCCTGGCACTCACCAAGTGCCATCAACATGTCGTAGTACTCTTCGTTCGTATAAGTTGCCATCATCCTTTCGACGCTCTTAATAATCGAAGGATTATTGATTGCGGTATCGATCGCAGGATTCATTATATTTATACGATCTTCGCGGGGGATCGATGTCCCCCTCCATCCCGTCGAATCGGAGCGTCGCGTATCACACGTGACACGAGACCCGCAACCCGCGACGCTTTGAGCAAAACATCCGTCGCCCGTCGTTATACTTCGAGCAGCGCAACGATTACACGAGACCGGTAGCGTTTTACCGAATAAAAAAGACTGCGGTAGACATCGCAATGAAAGAAATTTGCGAAATACGGAGACAGTTCTTCGTGTAATCGAACAAGAAACTAGTATTCGGGTCATTGCTCGAGAGCAGAATCTCTCTTACTCCACAGTACAAAGGATTCTGAAAGGAAAGAAGTTGCACGCTTATCGTTACACCTGTGTGCAACATTTGCGAGAGAAAGATTATCCTCGGAGGAGAAGATTTTGTGAAGATTTCCTGAGGAAAGTAGACGAAAAATACACCGAAACATTGAGTGTAGAAATACACTCAAAAGTTTGGCGTAAATTCGGATCATCAATTGATGGTCAACACCAAAATGAGGATCAATCTCGAATAAACCTTTAAATGGGTGTACCCTCAAATTAGTGTATAACCTTAAATCAGTGTAACCTCCAAATGAAGGTATCCTCGAGTGGAATAACTTACACATGTGGATAATAATGCCTTTTCATTAAAAGTTAGCTGTGTTCTATATTCTATGTAGGATACATCACATGCACTGTAGAAAATCTAAAATAGAGCTAACTTCAAGTAAAAAAGCAATATTGTCCACATAAATCGAGATATACTCTTAAACGAAGAATGCTTCTGAAAAAAATATAACTGTATTACAATTAGTAGACTCGAATCTAAGGGATTATTTGATTCTGTGCTTAGCTCT
>NW_012028537.1:0-548 GCF_000956235.1 Wasmannia auropunctata | reverse complement strand
ATCCTTCAGGAATGATAACTTCCTTATCGTCTTTGCCATAGTAAAATTTATTGTTCGACTTATTTACATTAGGTATTGTATAGTAGGTCTCAAAGTCTGTCAAGCCGAGTTCGTATTCACCATCGATCAAATCTATGGGTGGAAAGTAGCTTGCTGTGAGAACGCTACTCTTGCGAGTCAGTGTAAACGTCAGTGACATGTTTGAACGAATACTGAGTGAAACAGCGTAAAATCAATCTTTAAATTGATCGGCAACAGTTTGTAAAAATTGCAGACACAGTTGTCCGCAATTGCTTTGATCATAACGTTGATGAGACTTGTGATTGTACTCAATTTGAGTTACACCGTTATTTAAATATCGCACCAATTCCTTCGGCGGTCGAAGATTTCCAAAACTGTCGAAATATATAGCACGATTTCCCCTCTTCGCATACGCTACCCAATGAGTACCTGGTCCTTCGGCATCGTCCAAATTCACGATACCGCTCTCGTTTCGGTATACTCCCTCTGCTGGTAAGGTAGTACGCATGAAAACACCTCTAAAATAT
>NW_012028536.1:20462-24351 GCF_000956235.1 Wasmannia auropunctata | reverse complement strand
AGATACGGTCTTGACGCTTATTACCGAAGTTGCAGAGCTTGTCTCAACTAATTGATTTATGGTGTAAAATTATATTGTTAACAACAATATTTAGTAATTATTAATTACTCGAACAATTAAATTTTATCTTAAATGAAAAGTCAATCAGAGGACTTTGACAGGGGTTGAAGGAAGCTTTACAACGAGACATAAAAAGATTATTGTTCGTTATCAGTTTGACTGGTGATATTATCGTAGGTTTTCGAAATGAATTTTAGAGGCTTTGAATCGGTTGCGGCCTGCGTGCAAGTGAATTTAGAGTTAATTTAACAAGATTTGAATATTTTATATTAGCAAGATATAATATTTAGAAGAAAGGTGAATGTAACGTCGGGTCACTATTTCTAATAATCATTAATCGTTATAGATTTTATACGAATTTGCAAGAAAACTTAATATTTCGTAAAAAGAGATAGGGAAAAAAAAGACGGGACGTCACACCTCCCCCCTAATTTAGAACGAATTCCGTAGCAATCAAGGAATTTGTTCGACCATATCTAAGCGATTAGATAAGTCCTTATAAGTGTAAGTAGTAATCACGATAGGTGAGGGTTCAGTGGAAGGTGAAGTCTGCGGAGGTGCGGACGGCTGCTGCGCCTCTGGAGATTCCAAATGGGTTGGTTCAACATCCTTGGCTGGAGTGGTTATCTCTCGTCCAAACATGTCCTTCTTAGATTTTGGTTTGTGTGCAAGGTGGAGAAGTAGATGAGTGATGGAGCTCCAAAGTGCTCCGATAAGATGCATGCTGCACCCATAAGCGGTATGAAGAGCGTATCCGTGTATGGCCGTATCGATAATTATTTTAGTAAGCCGTACGATGAGAAATATGCCGAAAACACCGGCTGTAGCTGATCCAAAGGTTACAAAGCCTTGCCATACCCTGGAGGCTGCTGACTCTGCGATCTTGTTTAGCGAATCTTCGTCTAATAAATTATACATAGAGACTCCATCGGAATTGAATGAATGTCCCGTGATTCCTCGAGCGACGGAATTTAGCAAAGCTGGTTTTTCGGCTGGAAACATGATGTGTTCTCTCAAGCGTTTTATATCTTCTTCCGAATAGATTCCACTGACTGCTAGTGGTCCAGGCGTTAAGATATTTCCAGGTAAGTTCGGTCATCGGTTGTAGTTGTTGTGGAGGAGTTTGCCGAACTTGCGGTTCAGGCGTAAATTGGACCCATGTATCTTCGATTCGATATAAGGTAGGTAATTCGTTGCTGCACTCTCTCTGGTTTCCGAATTTGGTAAGTATCCGCGATTTGGGTGTCAAGAAAAATGATTGATTTCGTAAAGTAACAGGTAATTCAATGTAGCATTCTCTTGTTTTCCTGACGATGGTTTCGACAGGTATACACTTGATTACGAATATGGCTTCTCCGGAGACGACGGCCATGTAACCGGGTCCCTTCATTAGTCGGTAAGCAAACTCGTCGGGTTGAAGAGCTGCGAAAGACAAGGCGTTAGTAATCACTTGTCTCTCTAATTCACATTTTTGCTGCATCACATTGTGATATAAAGACGTCATTTGCTGCCGAATGTGTTTCTCCACATACACAAACTTGGAGTTCATATATGCAAAGATGTCCAAATTCTTCATCGGGATAGAGCCACGATGAGGGATTGCTTCTTCTTTTGTAGTCTCCAAAATAAATAATTTCGGATGTTCAGTTTGAAAGAGAGTGTATCCACACAAGGGTTGTTCCTTGGTTTTCGTGAGAGCGAAGGTGACATCCTGTGTCGTAAGACTGTAGATAATTGGAGTGGTTCTGTCAGCTTGGTTAATTTGAATTTTGGTTGCCATGCCTTGATATAAAACGTCATATTGATGAAAGTCACATGATGTTACAGGTATAGGTTTCCAATAGGTGTATCCGTCATCTGAGTCGATGCAGAATCCGTCCTTTAAAGCACAAATAGTTCCAGATTTCAATATTATGTTGCCAGAATTTAACTTTACCGGCACGAACGAAGATTTCAGCGTAATTTTGACAATTCCTTGGACAACGACGTCGTCCCATGATCCGTAAGGATCTGAATATTGCGTTCCTTTACATTTCCCGTCGTCGCTAATTCGTCCAGCTATGGTAAGACTTCGGGTTGTAGTTTGATTTGCTTTTATTTCACGTAAATAAATTTCTCCTCCCATGGAGAAGGTTCCGTCTTGAAAGAGTCTTTGGCATACGGTATATCCTGTCTCATGGACGTAGTCAGCTCTTCCGTTATGCACTACCGAGATGTGGGAATGCATACCGCAGTGGTATATGGTTCTTGAAATTTCCACCTTACATTGGATGACTTCAGCATAATTATATTCAGCTAGTTGCAAGAGTTGGATGTAGACGTCTGTGGTGTTTGGAGCTGTGATATCTAAGTTGCATTCTCCAACGTCGAGCAGGGATATGGTAGTAACATTCAAATGTTGTCCGCCACAATCAAATCCAAGGAGAGATGAGGTGGGCACGACGAAAAGTAAGGTCACGAAGTAGAATAACATAGTCTGTGGACATGCACATGCGAGACGTTACAGACATATAAAATAATCATGCATAACTTCATATAATTCAGGTTACATAATGTGTTTATTATATAATCAGTTGGTTGATAATTCGTATTAACTGATAATTCGTAACGAAGACTAGAGTATAACTCATCACTGATAAAATATAGGATTATATAGAGTAATATGTTCGATTATGCAAGAATGGATTATATAAGGATATTCGTGCTCATCATATTACGTTGCGTATAAAGGTGAGATAATTCGCTTCTTAATCAGGTATAATATTCCTGAAGTATTCAATATCTACTACATATCGGAATTTGGTGTTGCAAATAAGAAAACTGATCATTTCAGGGGTAACACCTCTGAAACCAAGCTCGATGAGGCAGTGCTCGTAACAATCGAGACACTCCGTACAAGCAGCAATCGGTTGTGTTTTTTGTAAAGGTCTATTGCATCGTGAACACGTAGGTGTCGGTAGTATCTCACCTATCCCATCTATTACTTCATGCCACAATTGAAATATGCATGGTGCTTTAATTATTTTTTGACAATTTTCACAAAAACATCCATCCTGAGTAAGATATCTCATAGTTTTAACGCAAGAAATTCGATATTCATCGAGATTGGCACGCGTTAACAAAAATCTCTTAATATTCTTAGGTCCGCACATTTTGATAAACAACAAAAGCAAATGGTACGATTATATAGATATATGATTATATGTGTATGTGCGTAGTGGTCTTAACAATCTAATGGATTAATAATTATACGGATACAAGTGAATAGATCATCCAACCGTCTTGCAGAAATTCCTTTTAATGTGAAAAGTACATTAAAGATCTCTCGGTTCTGAAGGCATAGAGGTATTGTCGATTTACATCGTAAATAGCAAGATTAATTTTGTTAAGAGCAATACCGTGGGTTTCGCTTTTCTTTTCCAGTTCCGCAAGATAGCTTGGATATTTATTAAGGCATTCTTCGCAGTTTATAATAGGTCGTTTGTGTATCAGCGGCTCTTTACAATCGATGCAACGAAAAAACGCTGGATCACCATACACCAATTCATGCCAACTTAAAATCTGAACTTGCTCTGGGGTACAGCTCAAGTTGCAATCTTCACAAACGTTTCCACAACTTCTACAAATGATTCCTCTATCAGTACTGCATATATCTGTACGAACGCAATTAAGTTGAAATTTGTCAAACGGGGCATGAGTTAGCGCATGCGGGTCAGGTTGCCTTTTTCCTGGCCCATCCATTACAAGTATTCATTGATATATAAATGAAATGCCAAACAGATAAAAGATATAAAATAAGCATGTGTGGATATATAGATCGGAAGAGCAC
>NW_012028536.1:9585-12470 GCF_000956235.1 Wasmannia auropunctata | reverse complement strand
TCAGTGGGTCCGGAAACGCTCAAATCCCCGAAAAAGGAAGCGGCCTCTTCGCGGCACAGACGCACGTCTGCACTACTTAGACTCCAGAGTAAAGAAAAGAAAGCGGCCTCGTCGCGACACAGACGCTCGTCTGCATCACTTAGACTCCAGAAAAAGATAGTTGACGACACAAGAGAATAGGCTTTTGACAGAGTATTTCACTAATATTCAATAGACTCAATGATTTCGAGAAATTATTTCACTTTTGAACTGAATCAGGATCCGTATTCAAGTTCAATTAATAATACACAAAGACTGATTGCTAATACTCAACTTCTATTAAATAAATTATTATTTATTGTACTTTTGACTTCAAATTGTATCAATAAATTATTTAAACAGTTCTCTTTAATTTAAACACTGAATGGTTTCTTAATTTTGATTCACTTCTGAGTTATGAATTTTTAAAATGTCATGTCACAAGAGTCGAGCACGGATTTATAACTTTAATTATTTAAATAAATAATTAACTGTTGTTCGATCACTCTCAATTATTCATGACGTAATATTCCACTTTTCTCCTTTAAAATGAACTTTAGTTCGTTTCTTAATATGCACAAGATTCGGAGATATGAATTTTTGAAGTGTGGGGGAACGAAGAGTCACATATATTCACTAACACATATGAGGTTACACATGTATGGGTGTCGTAGGTGAGCCTATAAGCAGGGCCCAGAATATTTAATGTATAATTACAACCGTATATAAGAGCGAGCTGTCGCTTTAGCAGCTTGATCTAGATGGATGGATTATTCAATAGTAAAAGTTTCAGTCGTTTATTGTAATTATTTAACAATTAAATATGGAATAATAATTCATGCACAACGATACAGGTTTTCTTTATACGATAAATTCGAATACTCGCAAGCCACAGTGACAAAACGTTTAGAAAGCACAATTACGAATAATTAAAGAAATCGCACAAAATTGTTTAACAAAGAGATATTATAGACAAGCATAACGCATACAAGACATGGGGGAATTCACACAATGTAGATTTTCTACTTACAAAAATCGAAACGCAGATGCAGGACAGAATGTCGATGCGATCTCGCTGTGGATTGTTATTAACAATTTCAGGGCCGGCGGAGGACGCAATAGGGCCCGGTGGAGACTGATTTACGTAGATGTGGAAACTGAATGACCAACGACTCGAGAACTCAGGAGTTCTACGGAAATTGGCACTGAAGAGACTTCACTGACTCTAGTAATGGTAAAGTTAATGCTAATACTACTGGGCTACTAAGGTGTTAATAAGCTAACAGATGGTAATAAGCTGAACTAAGCATCGCGGGCCTGATGGGCACCCTTTATATAGTCCGATTTCGAGGTCAGTTTCCCCTTCCATCTAACATCATCGTGCCTCCTTATAATTAAGTTTATTATAATTGCTCGTAAATTGTTTAATTATATTTTACGTTAGTGTCGCCTGCCTATCGGGGATATAATTCTACGCTCGCATACATTTTTTTGGATTTTTCTATCTTCGCAAATTCGAGTTCTCGAATTTTTTTTATGCTAATAAAAAAAATAGCTTTATGAATAATGCTGCTAACTATATATTTTTCCTTTACTAAAAATTTAAGATAGTTAATATGAGTGCAAGAATCGAGTCTCATAATTTTACTACCAATAGTTTATGAGATATTAAAATTTAAAGAATAAAATAATTTAATGCTTAAGAATACAGTGCGTAACAATGCAGCATCTTCATCGACCGATCAATACTTTTGCACGCATCTTCATTGACCGATCAATACTTCTTACGATAAGAAAAGAATTCGTTATAATAATTATTAATTAGCGAAGAAAAATTATTTTAACCATCCAGAGACCTTTAATTATTTAATATGAACCATCATACGAAATTTGAGCTATAGATCTGAAATAGTTTAAAAGGTACTAATTAATTTGTTCTTCGAGTCCGTGTGACCTTCATAGTATACGTGTGTGTGTGAATTTTCGAGTTGCACCGAAAAACGACGCGAGAACTCGAAAACGCGCAAATACAAAATTATGATAAAATTACAGTAAGCGCAGAACACTACTCTGTTGATCCTAGGACTAAAAATTGTTAATTATAAAATAAGAAGACGATCGCAATACGGGTTCATCGTTAAATAATGAATTTATGTCATACGATGCTCTCTCTCTCTCACACATACGTGGCTTTAACGCTCTCTCTCGCACTCGCACACGGTATAGGGCTTATGCATTATTATGTGGGCCATGTACTTTCAGGTGCTCCTTTTAAATTTGGTAGCTCGAAAACGGTAAGAGATAGAAATTTGGGACTTGGACCACGACTATTGTTATTATTTTTATTAATTTTTGAAAGATAGTGACTTTCCAAAAATAGCGTTATCTCGAGAACCAGACATCGGAGAGCGCTCGGAGTTATACAGGGACGTATAATCGAGGGTAAAAGTTAAAATTCCGAATAGTGAAAAATTTGTTTAAAAATTAAATAAATAAATATTAAGTTAACTAATAAAATTTTGGGTCGGTTAGACTCGTTATAGGCCCGGAATTATTATCAGGCTAGTCTGGAACTTGTTGTCAATTAATTTGTTTATAACAAATTAAAAAGTTTAAACTTTAACTGTCAAGGTTATTCGATTTTTAGTTATTCGGATTCGTGAGGTTTTGCCGTTTAATTTGATATATATATATATATGGTTTTCTCTTATAGGAAAGAAGTCATTCATTAGTTATCTAACTATTAAATTAACAAAATCGTTCGGCTTATAATTCGAGAGATTTTTATTTGCCATCATATAGCAGGTGCTTTACTGTGTTTCCTCACAAAATTTGGTTCCTTGATCTTTATTCCTTGTATTTTTAAA
>NW_012028536.1:0-698 GCF_000956235.1 Wasmannia auropunctata | reverse complement strand
TCTCTTATAGGAAAGAAGTAATTCATTAGTTATCTAACTATTAAATTAACTAAAATCGTTCGGCTTATAATTCGAGAGATTTTTATTTGCCATCATATAGCAGGTGCTTTACTGTGTTTCCTCACAAAATTTGGTTCCTTGATCTTTATTCCTTGTATTTTTAATTAAATTCAGAAGTTTAGCACTGTGAAACAATGACAGACAACACGGGGTTTGCATAAGAGCCCCTTACGTTAGACGAGCATCGACCGATATTCAGCCTTTCAAAAATTTATAACAGACAAACGGTAGGAGATACGACTGTTGGTCTTATTACGAAAGTTATTTGGCCTCTTCCAACCTATCAATTAATCAAATAAAATCTTATGGTTAATTATAACCAATTATTTCAAGAGTACACTGAGAATTATATATCCTTTAAAGGTTTGTAACTTTTAAATGAAAGGAGTTACGACTATGGTTCCCATTATGAAAGATGCTTAGTTTCCTGTAAACTATTGATTAGTCGAATAAAATATTATAGTTAATTGTCATTAATTATTTTGAAAGAAAACTGAGGATGCATTAATCTTGAAAAATCAATAACTTCCAAACGGTGGCAGTTACGACAACCGTTCTTATAGTCGAATTGATTTATTTACTCTAGACTGTTGATTCATGGAATAAAATACTATTGTTAATTATGAAAATTATTTTAA
>NW_012028535.1:24954-28277 GCF_000956235.1 Wasmannia auropunctata | reverse complement strand
ATTTATATATTTTTACCTTTTATTAACTTTCATGTATTTTTAACTTTTTATATCTTTTTATTGTTGTATTATTAATTACACGATTTTTTAGAGCATTATTTATAGTGCAATCTTAGTACGGCGTTTAAATTTCGCGCGACATTTGTGGGCAGAATTTGATTGGATGCTCTATATTCGAACGCCATTATGCGCAATAATTCACCTTGTTTCTTACATCATGGTCTCATCATCATATTGTGCGCCCGATACAGGCGAAATATAACCGATGATCGCTGGAGCCATCACGGCTAGATCAAGCCGAACGCCACGGTCACGGAAACTAGAGACACTATAATAAGAGACTGGCTAAAGTTGAGCCAATTTTTGATTGGCTGGATACGGAATGGCGCAGCCAATCTATGATGACTAAAAGTGCGAAAGAAGGGGAAATAGAAATGCGGGAAATGAAAGCAAATATGCATTTTAACATTACTGTTTATTAAAAAAAGAGTACTTAACTTAAAAGGATATTAAAAAATGGGTACTTAACTATAAATAATAAATGATATAAACATAAACACAAATTAGTAATAAAGAACGTAAAATATCAACATAAATATAAATATACGCTTATATCAAAATAAAACAATAATGGCAAATAAGTATAAGTAGAATAAAATATTAAGATAGTAGAATAAAAATATATATATTTAAGATATTAACAATAAAATATTATTTGACTGATGCATGTACAGCTATGGTTTTATTATCATATCTTAGATAATTGTTTCTTCTTTAACAACATTCAATTATGCAGAATTTATTAATACTATTAACATGACAGAATATTTAACAACATAAAACATTAATATAATATACTGTTTTATACACGTGCCGATGAACGCCACAATTATATGACACTTAAGACGTGAGTCACATGAGATGTCCGCCATTTTCTATCCAACTAGAACATTGGCCAGTCTCTTATAGTGTCTCTAACGGAAACCAATTCGATTATGTAGCAAATGCATTGATATCCTATATATTCCTTTGAAAATGTCTTCGGTCTGTCAATCTCAACTTTCGAAACAGTTTTGCACTCTGCTGAGCAATATTGAATTAATTTGATTCTTGCTGAATTACCGACCGAGGGTAATTATTGAGAATAGCAGAGCCACCTCCAATGATCTTGATCTTGACATATATTGTCAAGGTCATGATCCTGAGTGATTTTTAAATGGTTTTAGCTGTCGCTCGTTATTCGTTAAAAGTTATTAAAAAAAAATAGTTATAACAATTAACGGTAATTATTTTTACTTTAGGGGATCTCCAATAATCTTGACCTTACCCAAAGTAAAAGTTAAAAAAAAACTGTAGTAATTGTATAAAATTATATCTTTTCAAAAAAAGATAAAAAAACAGCATCAAGTCCTTGCGCCCTACCACCGACGAGATATTTTTAAAGACCGACAGCCCTGGGCAAATTTTCGTGCCAGCAAATAGGCCCGGTGGGCCCGGAGGTAATTGCAGAGTGTTGATGTATCGACTTTTGATATAAATTTGCGATTTATTTGAATAATACATTATTAAGATCATGATTTTTATTATATAAATGCTTTATAAATAAGTATGAATACTTATAATGCTATAATATCATATATGTATATTACCGCAAAATTACATTTTTTTCCAACTGTTTTATCATCTCTTTGGATAATCAAACGCGGATGGCAACTATAAAAATGCAGTTTTAAATAAAATTAACTATTAGCAAGATATATATATGAATTAGAATGTACATGTCTAAAAAACATTGATTTATTAATAAATCATAAAATGAATGTTACATTATTGACTAATTGCTTAAATTTTAGCAATTATTAAACATGCCACGCTAACTCTTGTAAGGGTGTCGATCTTTATAATAGTATCTCAATTATCAATAAAGTATCAATAGTATCTAGTCGGTGACCCTACGTATAAAAGATTTTATATAAAAAATATTACAAAATAATTAATGTCAATTTGCGGTTGTCAGTTGTAAAATCAAGAGATATGATAGTGTCTCATGCCAAATGTACACATACGCACCTGTATAGAGCATAGATATATAGATTGCTGATACACGTTACATTTTGTGTATCCAATTGAAAATCGCCATATCGATGAGGAAGTGTCCGCGCATGTGCGCGTTAACTTTCAAGTTAGATTTGATTCAATTTGTTTATGGTTAGAGTTCCTAAAAGAGAGTAGTGCAGATAATTTACAAAAATATTGTGGTGTGAAATACGCGCATTACACAGTTAACACGTATGTATGGAACGTATGTATGGACACTTTTTCATTAATATGGCAATATTCAATTGGAGATAAGAATACTCTGGTGGGAGATAGGACATCAGCAATCTATATATCTATGGTATAGGGGTAGTAAGACTTCTGTGTATTTAATAATAATAATAATAATAATAGACTAGTAATTAAATTGTATTTTTATTTATAATAATAAATAACAACTAATTAAATTGTATTTTTTAAAATATATTGTATCTGTAATTTTATTGCGTACCAACTTCCGCGCTAACTCATATTCGCTGCTTCTTTCTTTTATAATAATAATAAATAATGAACGAAAAATTAATTGGGTTTGTTTGATAGTTGTTAAATTATATGATTTGTGCCATCGAAAATGGATCAATATATAGGAATCACAAAGAAAAAAAATACATTAATTAATTGAAAAACATTTAAAACATTCTGAGTTTTGTAATTCTATTATATTTCTATTATAATAACAAAAATAATAAAATTATATATATATATATATATATATATATACACACGTTATTAAAGCCGTGGAGCAATAACAGATTTCTATATATTACAATTAATTTTTAAGCTGGACAGTTGCAGTCTTATTACGTACAAAATATTTGACTTTTTATAATATTATATTTAATTTAATATACACTGCCGGTATGAGAATCTACAGACTCTACAGTTCGTGTTACGTATATATGTATATTACTATAGATTTCAAAGCAACGTCTCAACGCAAAATGTTTCGCTTTTCGCAGTTGGTTAACCTGTCTTTGTGTAGCCCATTGACGTAGGAATATATGGACAGTGCATAAACTGGTTAAAAAGGCGAGGGGAGTAGTGGGTACTTTCCAATTGCTTAACACATTTTAACACAAACGCACACAGAAATGCACAAAGTGTAGCGTTGTGTACGATTCAATTGGAACAGAATGTGCACAGTTTTGAATAGTTAGATTAATTTTTCAATAGAGTATTAATGCCTTGATATTTTATAATCTGTGGTAGTACATTTTCATGTGCAT
>NW_012028535.1:22603-23864 GCF_000956235.1 Wasmannia auropunctata | reverse complement strand
ACGTGTGCTCTTCCGCTATAACAAAAATTCATTATTATGTAATATCAAATAAATTACTTCTACGAGACTTAATATTTTTGTTGCCATTATATCCTAAGTTTTTCAACCTGTATTAAATAAAACGAATAAATAAAAACAATCATTTCATGTTCTCCAATCTTATTTATAACCGCCATCATAAATTATTAATATCACTATAGAAAAGCTTACACAGCCGACTAGTAGCCTCGAGAAAAGTACGAATGTGTTAGGTTGTGTCGATGATTACAGCAATTGGAACACAATTTGTGTCGCTGTGTGCACAAAAGTGTCTAGTGATTTTACAATTGGAAAGCACCCAGTGATATTCGACGTAAGGGCGAGTGGCGACGGCACACAAGAGGCGGAAAGCGGAAACGGAACGGAAGCGGAGATAAAGCGAAGCCAATCATAGCGCTTTCGCTAATTTCGTTCCGTTATGCTAAAATTGTTCCGCTAGAATCAGCGGAATAGCGGAATAGCCACGCAGATAACATTCCTTTTACGTGTAATAGTGGATGCAAGATCGGCAAAATGAATTTTGGAGAAATTATACCCAAAACTGATGCGTGTATCTGTCTTTCTCACGCTTTTTTATTGTTGTATACAACAAATACAACTGAAGCATTTGTTTCCGAATGGTCTGCTTTTGCAATGTAAAATACCGTTTATTTCTACACATAAACCATTTGCGACAAATACCGCGGTACAACATATTGTCGGCTTCCATAATTCTTATACATATACAGACTTGTCGATAGATCTCGGCTGGTCGCCGTATGTGGTTAAACGTATTTTTCGCCTTCAATTAAAAACGATCCTTGCGAACGCGACTCCTGAACCCCGTTGCGTGAATTCGCGGTTCGATGCTAAGTTATGGTCCTCAAATGTCACGCTTGTTTATCAAAGGATTTCGGCTTCGTGGTCCGCTGATTTACTTTCCCTAATGTCCTACGGAAAATGTAAAAGCAGAATCAGATTTCAGCCAATCATGAAACAATTGAATGTGAACGTTTAATATTACTTTAAATAATAAATGCATTTTATTGTTAGCAGCTTATCATATATTCTATTTCATGTTATTATATTTACATAACACTTTTTACATCAAACCTAATGCAAATAACATACAAATATTTATTTTAGAGCACATCACATGATCCGTTTCCGCTTACATTCCGCTTCGTGGGACATTTAGAGAACAAGAAAAGACGGAACGAAATCAGCGGAAGATGATTGGCTC
>NW_012028535.1:15617-17952 GCF_000956235.1 Wasmannia auropunctata | reverse complement strand
TTTTAATTTGTATAAAAAAATCTGCGAAATTTTCTAAAAAGTTATATAATTGTACGAAAATTCTGAAAAATTGAAAAATTTATATAAATTCTAAAAAATTATATGAAAAATTTTAAAAAAAATTTTTGCGAGAGTAAACTAAAGTATTTGAATTTAGCATCAAATTAAATTTTATTACATTTTTAAACAACTCGTATGTCCAAAATTGTGACATAAATTAACGTTTTATGATATCATTGAGACAATTAATTATTTCTTGATTTTGAACATACGTGCTGTTCAAGTTATTACAGTATACCATCTTTTTTATTTTTAAGTATAATTATAAACAATAAATAAATAAAGACATTTTATATTTATTTTACTAATGAATTAGAACCTGTCTCTGAAGAATATTGAAACTTACTTATGTGTATGTATGTGTGTATATGTATAAACATTAAATTTCATTTAAAGTTTAAATATATACCGAGTGAAACATTTAATACATATGTTACAAGTTATTTTCCCTGAAAGCAAGCGTTATAGTGACAAAAAAATGTTTTAAATACTAGCTGTATGGTTTGAAGGAAGACAAATAATGATAAAGTCAATTTTCAATCAAATCAATTTTTCAAGGTTACATGGAGGTCATCGTCATTTTTTAAATGGAATTATATTTTGGATTTTTTACATAATATTTCTTTATTCTGCATATAAAAGTATTAACGTAGAGCTATCAAAAAATTAGTTTATGAGATACCTATTTTATATACTTTATGGGTACATTTTAGTTTTCCCGAAACTATCGGAAATAGGGTAATATGCAAGTAGGTAAATCTGGATCAAATCTGTAATTTTTAATAAGAATATAAGTCGAATGGGATATAGCTGAAGCTTTTTAAAAATTACAAATCACTTTTTCAAAGTTATATTTTTTATTAATGTATTTTCTTAATTAAAAAAATAGAGGAATACCTTTTTATATTTTCTTCTTAAAGATGTTCAAAATATGTGTCTAAATCGAGGTAAATATTTTGAATCTTGTTTTGAACACTTAAAAAAATTTTTAATGATTTTCTTCCATTTTTTTAAATTAAGGAAATATACTAGTACGAAATACTATTTTTTTTGTTAATAATAAAAGATATTAAAAACTTTTTTAAAGATGTTTCTTTTTAATAACTCTATCCAATGATACTTTATTCACTAATGGTTCAATTAAAAATTTGAGCGTTTACAGTTTTCCTCATTTCCAGTTTATTCCTAAAAGTATAAATACATAATTTATCAAATCATTTAATTTATCAAATAGGCCGGTTTGTCTCTTAAAAATTTTTATTTACATCTTTGACTTTTGATGTCTGAAAAAATTAATGACTCATAATCTGTGTCACATTTTTTTCTTTTTTTTTTTATAATAAATCAAAAATAGAAAAATATAAGTAAAAGTTATTTTTTAAAAGACTTATCCAATAATAATATCCTACTCGATCTATGTTCCTATTTAAAATTTCAGATTTAATCCAAGTTTACTATTATTTTCAGTAGTTTTTAGAGAACAAAATGCTGTTAAATAGACTAATTTCCCAACTCTACACTACTATTTATTTCTGAGAAAAAGAATGATACGAATAGTCTGAAACACTTTGTACGTGTGGGTGTGTACATGCGTGCGTGCGCGCGTGTGTTTGTGTGCGCGCGCATCCGTATTATCCGGAGATCATCCTTTTATATATATATATATAAAAGGATGATTTCCGGATAATATATATATATATATAAAATATGTCAAATAAATAAATATCATTAATGTTATATACATATGTGTATTTATATCATTTTATTATAGTTAATAGAAAAAGTCCCCCGCACACTTCTTATGGAAATGAGGTCCTGGTCAAATTAGTTGAAATTTTGATATGATGTAGGTTTAGACTTACTAATTAAAAGTCTTAACGGTCACTAAATCAAATAATCAATACTTTTGAAGTTACGATGGCTCAAATATTCAAAATTGAATATTTGAGCCATCGTCAGGCTGTACGACGTGATTATAAGTAATAACCACCGAGACAATATTCTTTAATTAATCGCTAGCATTTAATTATTGAATTATTAGGACATAACAGTAAAAATAAAATATTAAAGGGATCCTAAACTCGACATTAAACTCCAAAAAATGTCGCTGTTTTACTTTTAATTTTTTGTAGCAAGATGAACAAAAAATTATTATTGATGGACAAATGCGTACAAATTGTGGACAATCGAATCCCCGTATATAATTTAAAAAAAAAACGCCTTAAGGATTCTTACGTTAAAACTTTTCTTTGTTTTTTTAAATTTTTTCCAAGAG
>NW_012028535.1:14187-15597 GCF_000956235.1 Wasmannia auropunctata | reverse complement strand
ACAAAGCTTTTCCATCTCTAAACCCATAAACATCAAGAGGTTGAATCATTCCTATAGTTTTCTTTGGTATAGTTGAAATTCGTATATCTTATGATGTGGCATAAATTCTTGCAGACTTGCGGGACAATGTCCGGCCGAAGAATCTAATAACAGCAAACTAAAACTTCCAGTAATGGGTACAAATACATTTGTAAACCAAGATTGAAAATGTTGTTTAGTTAATTTGCCTGACTTTGATGCTGTAACGAAAATGTTTTCAGGTCTAAACAAGGTTCCTTCTACACGTGATCCAAAACTTCCACTCGCTTCTTTTAATACCAAATAAAGAGGTGATTTCAATTGTCCACTTGCAGAAATTATAGACATAATCGTATAACTATGCGTAGTTGCCGATTGTGATTGAACAATGGATTAAACTGTTTTAACACCTTGCGTGGTCAGTGTTCTACCTGAATGTATTTCCAAACTGAATCCACTTTTGTCTGCATTATATATATTTTCTATTTCAAAAAGATCTATAAAAGGTTTAACGGTATTTATAAATTCCTGACATGCAATTTGTAATTGCTCTTTATCTCTTGTTGATCCAGGATTTACAAATTTAGTTATTTTTCTGACACAATTTCATTTCCTCTTTTAAAATTTAATATCTATGTTGCTGCAGCTTTAAATAAAGGAAGATCGATTTGTGCTTTAGCTTCTAGCGCCCATCGTCGCAAATCCATATCATGAATGATTTTTTTCGTTATTAGCTTCTTTAAAATTTTGTAAAACGCCTTAAAGGATGCTGAAAGATCGGAAAAATTTGCACGAGGTCGATAAAGCAGACTCTTCAGTGTCAATGGTATTTCTAAATGAATTTCTTACAATATCTTTTGTCTCACTCAAACACGTCCAATGTCTTTATTTAACTTATTGGAGTGCTATCTGCAAACTTCGACATTTACTGTTAGACGCAATTTTTGCTGTCTTTACCTTAGCTAAGTGTACGAATTACCATAAACTTCAGTCGTAAGGATTTCTTTTTTTTGGATTTCAATCGTAGCTTAAAAGGCTTTGTATTATTTGTTCATGTAATCCGATTCGGGGGAAGCCGTAAGCATTTTCTATACATATGAGCTACAGAACTTCTACATTAATGAAATGTTTACGTTAAGTGATAGCTGTACGATTAAAAAAAATGTAATTTTTTAATTTTTTTTTGTTTCGACTACAAATTTCTTCGTCCCCTGAATACATTTTATGTCTATTTCAATCCTATAAAAGGGTTTTCAATTCCGTTCTGTTATTTCGGAGAAATCTTTACTGCAATGTATCGGTAATTAATTCCGATCTTCCAGCATTGACTTAAATCGTAGTTGTATGCACTCATACAAAAGAAGAAAATCATGTTTACAATATGTTATTGCG
>NW_012028535.1:8606-14167 GCF_000956235.1 Wasmannia auropunctata | reverse complement strand
GGCCGTCCTTTAATAAGGTTCAACTTTATTAAATCTGCTAAAATCACACAAACGTAGAGATTGCAGAACAGTCAAAATGTCAAGAGAGCGAGCTTCCAGAAGATTTTATCGCGTAGACAGCACTAATGATTTGTTTGAGTTTATGGATCGTGGCTATTCAGCTCAACATGAAAACCGATGGAACTTTGAAGTTGCTTGGGAAGCTGCCAATAAAGGTGCAACATTTATATATATTATATACGTGTGTGTGTGTGTGTGTGTGTGTGTGTATGTGTGTGTTTCTATTACATATAATGTATATACGTAATTCTTTTTCAGTTGGTGGTATTTATACTGTAATAAGATCCAAAGCCTATGTCTCAACTGAAGAAATGGGTGATCAGTACTGTCTTATTGGTCCATATAAAGAACATTCAGCACGTACTGAAGTTGAAGAGGCAGACTTTCCTCCTCATAATCCTTTGCATCAAGCTGTACAAGTTTTACGTGATCAAGGATATAAAGTAAATCTTGTTTTGAAAAATTATGAACTTAATATTTAGTTTCTCAAAATTAATCTTAAATTAATTACTTACAGGAAACTGATAATCAATCATATATCATTTGGTATATTCGGGTTTACAGGTGTTAAAAAAAACCATTCAGCATTTATATAGGTAGATAATACACACTATACCAAGTAAAAAAATCTTAGTGAACATAGGTCAAAAGCTCAACCGTTTCTGAGATGTAAACATTTTTGTATTTTAGCATTTTGTATAATAGCGTCAAAACGGCAAAGCGCAACAGAAGCATTTTCATTAACATGACCATACAAAAAATGCATATCTTCTATTTCTCCATTTCTTGAGAGTAATACGCCAACATTTTTAGCACAATATCTTATAAATGTGTAATCACCAAATGTGACATTAGATGTTAACGGTTGAGCTTTTGATCTATGTTCACTAAGGTTTTTTACTCACAATCAGTATGATGTGTACTATAATCTATCATATATAAATGTTGAAATGGTTTCTTTAAACACCCTGTATACAGAACAGATTTTTTGTATTCTAACAAAGAATAGTGAATATGCTATTTATTATGAATGTCAAGTATGATTCAAATGTGGTGTGTGTTTGTGTGTGTGTTTGTGTGTGTGCGTGTGCGTGTGTGTGTGTGTGGTGTGTGTGTGTGTGTGTGTGCGTGCGTACGTGCATGCGTACGTGCGTGCATGCGTACGTGCGGTATGCGCGTGCGTGCGTACATGCGTGCGCGACGCGCGCGTGGTGTGTGTATGTGTACGTTGCATGCAACAGATATAAAGATACATCTTACTAAGATTTGTCAAAAATTTTAAAAGTTATTAGAAACACAATGATTTTATTCAGATATACACTGTAAATTTACATTATTGTTAATGACAGTATATTCGAGGAAAGATTATATAATTGTAAGATTATAAACATTAAATCACTTTTTATGTATATGTACACATACTACATGTTAGTATGTAGCTTAAACTAAAATATGTTAAAAGTTTTTATTTTTGAATAGCCATTAATAATAAACAAATATGGAATATTGATAAAATTTAAGAAAATTGTGACATAATTTTCGTATGCGCGCATGCACACATATACACATGTAATGTCCTTAAATTACATCATATTTATATAATATATATATATATATATATATATATATATAAATTACATAATATTTGTGTTATATACATTAACATATTGTTTCATACTTATCTATAGCTATTTAAAAATAAAATTTGTATTTTACAAATATTGTGCTCATATATAAAATAGAGACTATTTATGCTTCAAATATGTTATTATTTCTTCACATAATCAAATGTATAAATATAATCAAATATACATATAAATATATGTATATTATCAATTATAGAACTTTCCATAAATAAGGATAATTGACTCATAAAAGGATTCGATTCTTCTGATCAATTCTGATGATATTTTATTTATTAGCTATTGGTATTTTTTACGCGTATTTATTTTATCATATTAATATAATAATAACTATTCTGTAAACCAAGATATTTTTTCCTTTTGCTATATTATAAAATGTTTTCATTAAGGTAATAACAGGAACATGGTTAGTGGATGGAAATCCTCAAATAATTCTATTCGATATCGGAAGTGCTGCCTGGAAGCTAGATGAATACAAACAAGAATTATGGAATACTTGCAATCTTGGAATACCTCATCTTGATATTGAAGCTAACGATGCTGTAATACTTGGATATTTAGTCTGTCAATTTATTGCAGAATTTAGGTAAATTGATACTATTGTTTTTTTTATCATTCTGTGTAATTATACTATATCTCAATTTTACTATAATGAAATACTAGAAAAGCAGCCGAAGGATACTCGAGCATTCCACCCAGAGTAGTTGTACATTGTCATGAATGGCAAGCAGGTGTTGGTTTAATTGCTTTGAGAACAAGACATGTAGATGTAGCAACGGTATTTACTACCCATGCTACACTTCTGGGTAGATATCTTTGTGCAGGAAAGACTGATTTCTACAATAATTTAGATAAGGTATGTAAGGTTTTTATAAGGTTTTAAAAGATAAGGTTTTTTCTTGTTTCTTTCACTTTATTCTCTCTTTTTTTCTGCTTTGATTTCTTAAAAAATCATTTCTTTAAAGTCTTGTGTTCATGACAAATGTCCACTACAAATCGCTCCAGAATCTTGGATGCAGAAGACTTAACAAATCACATTTGAACAATTCGACTAATTAATTAATACGATTGTTCATTTAATTCGTTTCAGATTTCAGAGTGATTTGTAGCATCATGGGCACAAGACTTAAGAATTAATTCCGATCGTAAAAAGCATTTTTTTATTTATTTATATTATTTACGTATCACAGTTTAGTTTGACTTGTTATAGAATAATGTAAGCTACTGAAGAAGGTACGCTTTTCTCAAAATTAAATAATTTTTTATTTTAAATAAAAATTTTGTATTTTTTCAAAATTATAAAACTTATATTTTTATTGAATATAATATAAAATAAGATTATTAAAAAGATTACACATTCAAGCATAAAGAACACAAATATATTATTAATTCTTCTATTAATTTTTAAATTAATTTTTCTTGAAAAGGAATTTCATTATTAGAAAGGAAGATTTTATATTACATTTTTTAATTTATTTATTTTTATTAGGAATCAATCTCTTTTTAGTTGCATTATCCGGTATATGCTAACATGCTTAATAAAAAACTTTTTGCAGTTCAGTGTTGATGAAGAAGCAGGGAAGCGTCAGATATATCATAGATACTGTATGGAACGTGCAGCTTCACATCTAGCCCATGTATTTACAACAGTTTCAGATATTACTGGTTTTGAAGCTGAACATTTGCTCAAACGTAAACCTGATATTATCACGCCAAATGGATTAAATGTAAAAAAGTTCGCAGCATTGCATGAATTTCAGAATTTACATGCTATTAGTAAAGAAAAAATACATGAGTTTGTACGAGGCCACTTTTATGGGTTTGTATCAAACAAATGTTTTTTTCTACTAGATATAGAAATGCACACGCGCGTTAATAAGTTACGAGAAATAGAATATCTAAATCTTTGTTAAGTTTGAAGATAGAAGGAAGTGTTTACTTGAGAAAAGTTGTGCAAGAAATCAAATGTAATAATGAATAACTTTGTTTTTAATTGTTTACAAAGTCATTTTAAAAGTTATTAGTTTTTTTAAATAATATTAAATAGTTTTAATTTGATAGCGTTATAATCTGTTATCATATTCATGTAGTATTCATATTATATTCGATTGATTTACCATTTTTTCGAGCAATTAGTTTGATGCTGATATATGGATTATATAATTGATCGTAACATTGATCACACTTTGAAAATTTCCAAATTTAAAGTCATTTGAAAGACATGATATTAAAGCGATCTTAAAGTTGTCTGTTTTACCGACCGAAAGTGATTTTCCATGACAAATATAATTAAAGACAACAGATTTAATAATCCTTTTCCACGATTAAAGTATAGGCGATTAAAAGTTTAAAAATTCACACGCACACATACGCATAAATTTTTCGGTTATCAATATATTTTTATTTAGGCTTCTAAACTTAATTCTAACAACTCACATATCTATATTCATTTCTTTATTGTACATCTGACCTTGTCTTTATTTCGAGCATATAACCTGCCTAACTTTTCCACGAAGATAAACGTTTTAGTTATTTAGTAAATTGAGAGCACTAGTCGCCATGTTGAGATTAAAATGGATAACAAAATACACCAGGGCCAGATACATTAGCATGTGTGTTTTAAGGATGTACTGGCGCTAACGTTCTAGTATTGACAATACCTTGAAAATTTAATAAATTGTCTCTATTTATTACTTTAACACATGTGCAAAATCTCGAGTCGATTCTCTAACTAATTCACGAGTTATTCAACTTTTAATTTTGCATAAGTTCTTATGGAAGAATATATATTTCTATACTTATCAACAAAATGATAAAGAAGCAGTATTGCCAATATTCTGAAATTCTGTTTGTGAGTAAATGAAATATTGAGCAATGTTTCTAAAAAAACTTCATATAGATTCACTAACCCGTTATCAAGACATTAATTGATAAAGCAACTTGTCACTATTCTAATCTCGCATTCAACTACGAGAGCGCAAGGAGTACCAACTTAATGTAGATTGCGGTATCAGGCACTCTATTTTGACAAGTATATAAAGTGCTAGAAAGGCAAATATTATGTTAATGACTTTTGATGTACATTAAATGTTATTAATATGTATCACGATTTTTCTTGCAGTTGATTTCGGATGAAATTCACGTCCAAAAGTTTTTTTTCCGACAATCACAAAACTTGTAAAATATACAAATATATTTATTTGT
Organism: Wasmannia auropunctata; assembly: GCF_000956235.1. Lineage (NCBI taxonomy): Eukaryota > Metazoa > Arthropoda > Insecta > Hymenoptera > Formicidae > Wasmannia > Wasmannia auropunctata. The sequence continues at coordinate 9,260 of NW_012028535.1, read as the reverse complement.
GGTGTCAAATATATTAACTGATATTATTTAAGTCCTTTACACGATACAAGCACGATATGGTGCATATCTTAACTTATAAAAGCATAGCTGAATTTCATCAATTTCAAATTTCAGTCATTTTTGTCTGGGATTGTATAGCCAGAACATCCTTAAACGTGGAAAAGGAAATTTTATTTTATGATGCGATTATAATACGAAGTATAATTACTAACGGACAAAAATTGTATTTTTATCGGTAAAACAGACTCCAGTATCCCCTTAAAGCGGCGTCTACAATGAAATTTAAGAGGATGCTAAACCCTAGATCAAACTCTAAAAATCCGCTGTTTTACCGACAATTTGTGAGTATGTATGCGTGCGATATTGATGTAGTAGTGTGTAGTGATGTGTCATGTTTATTACCACATCAATATATCTCACGCATACATATACACAAATTTGTCGGTTACCAATATATCTTTATTTAGGCTTCTATACTTAATTCTAACGACTCACATATACTCATTTCTTTATTGCACATCTGGCTCTGCCTTCATTTCGAGCATATAACCTGCCTAACTTTTCCACGAAGTAAACGTTTTGGTAAATTGATAGCATTAGTCGCCATGTTGAGGTTAAAATGGATAACGAAATCTGTAATTATTTCATTTTTCC
>NW_012028535.1:0-8296 GCF_000956235.1 Wasmannia auropunctata | reverse complement strand
GTTTTTTAATTTTTTTGCGATTTTACTACAAATTCGTCCGTCTCACACCACAATTTTATGTCTATTTTAATCCTCTGAAAGGATTTTTAATTCCGTTCAGTCAATTCGAAGAAATTAACTAAACTGTAATTTGTCGACCGAACATGATTATTTTCCATGACAAAATAAACAATTAAAGGCAACAGATTTAAAAATCCTTCACGATTAAAGTATAGGCATCAATGTAGTTCTGGTTGGTAGAGGTTATACTGAGAACGAAAGAAATTTAAGAAATTTAGATCTTCATTACCTTTTCTTAGTCCAACATGGCGTCTAGAGCTGTCAACATGTGCCAATATTTGCTTCGTACAAAAATTTGGCAGTTGTTGGTACAAAATGATGTCAGCCGGAACTACGAATTACATGTGCAAACAATGTTGAGTTCATAAAATTAGGCTTGGATGCCTAATAAAAAATGTATGTTCTTGAAAATTTATTACGATGTGTGCGTGCGATATCGTTAGTAAACATGAACACATCACTACACACTATACATCAATATCACATGCTACATATTCACAAATCGTCGGTAAAACAGTGACATTTTTAAAGTTTGATTTCAGTTTAGGATCGCTTTATAAGCCATTGAACTTGTTTGAATGTCATTTATAATTCTATCAAATCAGAATTATCTAATGCCATTAAAAGAAAACATTGATGCTTTTTGAAAAGAACTTTTTGAAAATCTGGAAAATAAAAAAAAAATTTTTACCATCATATTTGATTTTGTAAACAATGCAATTTTTCTCTGAATTTTTCTTCTATCTCCAAATGTAACATAAATATTTGGTGTTTAATTTTTCGTGACGTGCGAGCGTATGTGTGTGTGTGTGTGTGTGTATGTGTGCGTATGCGTGTGCGCGTGCGCGCACGCACGTATACGTATTTGTGCGAAGCGTGCATGCTCTCATACAATATTCAAACAAACTTATTTATGTTCGCAGACATTATGATTTTGATTTAGACAAAACATTATATTTCTTCACCGCTGGCCGATATGAATTTGGAAATAAAGGAGCTGATATATTCATAGAAGCTTTAGCCAGATTAAATCATTATTTAAAAACATCTAGGCCCGATTTAACAGTAGTTGCTTTCCTTATTTTTCCTGCAAAAACTAATAACTTTAATGTTGAATCTCTTCGTGGTCATGCTGTGAGTCATTAATATAGTCATTAATATTAATTAATATCTTATATTAGTTTAATATTTGAAATAATAATGTCTTGTCAAATTATATCAGGTAACAAAATCTTTACGAGATACTATCAACGATATACAGCAAAAAATAGGGAAACGGATGTATGAATTATGTCTTTCTGGTCGTATGCCTGAAGCTCAAGAATTGTTGCAGAAAGAGGATACTATTAAAATAAAACGGTTTAACAAAAAATAGTCAAACTAACATTTTTACAACCAGTCTTGATTTATTTAACGTTCTCTTTTATTTTATAGATGTTTATATGCTCTGCAAAGAAACGGATTACCGCCTATTACGACACATAATGTAGTTGATGATTGGAATGATCCAGTGTTAAATACCGTTAGAAGATGTAACCTTTTTAACACCGTCCATGATCGTGTTAAGGTATGTAATGACTTGCAAGTATGACACATGCATGCAAACACGTATCGTAGAATTAAGCACTGAAATTAATCTATATTATACTCATATATCTAATATGTATCATTTATAGATGGTATTTCATCCAGAATTTTTATCTTCGACAAATCCACTATTTGGTCTTGATTATGAAGAATTTGTTAGAGGATGTCATTTAGGTGTTTTTCCTTCATACTATGAACCGTGGGGTTATACACCAGCTGAGTGTACAGTTATGGGAATACCCAGCATTACCACTAACTTATCAGGATTTGGATGCTTTATGCAGGAGCATATAGCAGATCCGATGAGCTATGGTATTTACATAGTCGATAGGCGTTATATCGGTTTGGAAGCAAGTGTTCAACAGCTGGCTCAGTATATGTTCGATTTTGCTCGACTTAGCCGTCGTCAACGTATCATTCAGAGAAATCGTACAGAACGTCTTAGCGATCTCCTCGATTGGCGAAATCTTGGCATTGTAAGACATATGAATATTCTCTCTCTATTCCTTTTATCTATTTTGTATCTTACATATGTTTTCTATGTGTATGTTTTCCACAGTATTATCGTCAAGCAAGAATAAAAGCGCTGACCACCGTATATCCAGAACTAGCGTCGGAATATGCAGAGGGTGGGGTTGGTCGATTTAATTACCCCAGACCAATCAGTGAACCGCCGTCTCCATCATCTTCACGGCATACAACACCTGCTGCTTCTGTACATGGCTCAGATGATGAGGATGAAGTTGATGATGAAAAAGAGGTGAAAGAGAGATAAATAATTCATAGAATTTAAATAATATTGTATAATCTTTCATTACATATATATCATTTGTATTATAGCTAGAAGAATTACGACAATCAAATGGAAGATAAATAGAGATCAAGAGTACTAAGAACAAGAAGCAATCATGCGATAAGTTCAAGATAATTTATGGAATAAATACATCACACAGCAGTGCCAAAATATTGTAATTCCTACATGAAGTATATGTATATCTATATATTTAAAAAATCTTAAATACTATTTTAAACGCTTGTTATTGATGTCTGTCACTGCCGTGCAAAACAAAATAGAATAGTTAGTAAGTAAAGATGTATTAGTAATAATTGTAATGACACTTATTGTAATCATTATTATGAGCAATTATTATGAACATTATTATTTACTATTCTTTATTAGAGCTTTATATGCTAATGGTGCAATTTACTCTATCAAGCAGATCCAAATCTCGTACTATGACATGATTAACAATCATATTAATATACTCATATTGGATATTTTAACGCATAAAAAAGGAAGACTAAAAATATATGTCCATGTATCGCACCACAATATATATGTACATACATACATATTGTGTTTACGCGTACAGTAAAATAACAACCAATGAATTTGATATATGTAATTAAATATGTTATTATCAATGTATTTGATATATTAATATAATTATAATTATATTGTAAGAATATATTTTTGTTGTATAGAAATAATTGTTTTTATTAGAATTAGCATTTTTGGATAAAAGTTTCTATCATCTTGAATTACTTAATCCTTGTAATATTATTCACATTAATTAACTTAGCAAGATATAGTATTAAAGTACTATATTACAAAAAAAAATTGTAAAAAATATGGATATAAATAACAAATTACTACAATAAATAAAAGACAATTCAACGATAATCAAAAATTTTACTTATAATATTAACATAATGTACAAAATAAAATGACTAAGTTACATTTTTTGCGGCATGATTATAAACAATTTGGCACTTATAATACCAAATTATCTACTATATTATAAATTTTCGAATAAATATTTACACATTACAGAAGCAGTATAACATTACAGAATTGATATCAATAATTATAGCTTACTGTAACAAATAAAATAGTGTACAAATTACATATTATAATTTTAGATAATCAGAAATAATATATATGCATTTATTAATTACGATTAAAACTGATAATTTGGAATGATTTTTTTATCGCATGATACTAGTTAATTATCAACATATATGCAATGAGATTCCATATTGTATGTTACTTATCTGGCTACTTATAATGGTTCCCTGTTCTAATAAATAACATTAAAAATTGACACTAGTTATAAAATATTTTAATTTCTAGTATTATTTTATTTTAGTTTCGATTGTTTGTGTGTGTAGCATATAATTTAGAAATAATCTAATTGAAAATTTTCGTCTTCTCGATTGTGAATAAAAAAGAAGCATTCGTACCATACACAAAAAGTAATTGATAATATTACTTATCATATATTCAGTAAGTTTTATAATAACTGATTTCCAATCACCATACAACTGGTGTTAAAAATGTGACTCAAATAATGAACATTAACATCATTTTTGTAATCGATAACTTAATACACAAACACAATATATACTATTGAATGACCATCACTTTAACTTAAATGGCACTCATTATGCATTAAATAGAATTTTATAAAGAACGATGGTTACGTTAAAATAAAAGACATATATGCATAAAATTGAAAAAAGGAATATTATATAGTTAGTAATACGTATTTCTAATACTTTGATTATTCGATATAATTCGGCAAAATTCATTGAGATATATCTTTTAATATTGCAGAAAGCAATTCAAAATTAACGATTTTATGGACCTCTAACTTTTCTCAATAATATGTTTATGTAAAAAATATGCAAGCATAATTTCTGTAATACACAGTTATAATAAGATATCAATATCATTATGATAGAGTATGATCAAATATAAATTTTCATTCAATGCAGTCGATTACTAAAAAAGAAGTATTTAAGATACTTTTATATTAAAATTATATAATTTATAGTCACAATAGATAACTAATAATCCTAAATAAAATAATAATTCCATTGTTCATATTTCGAAATATCAAATTTTATGAAAAATGGCAAATCCTTATTATCGACAGACTCGAATAGCCTGATTTGATACTTAATACAATGACTATAGTTAAACTTTTATACTGGCAAGCTTTATGTTGCATATTTTTTATTACCACTTTCTGCAAAGCTTTGATAGTAAGAAAAGAAGGATATTCTTTCTCTTAGACCGTTGATATAAATAACCTTTGGTTACATAATAAGAGCACTAATATATTAATATCGCTTAATGTATCGAGATATATATATATATATATATATATATATATATATATTTGTTTGGAAACTATTCTATTAGTCTTTTTTTAGTTAATTGGCATTTCATGGTATATATGGCTTTAAAATACAATTGGACGAGATTGTCACAATTGGCTCTACGTACAATTAAACAACCTACGGCATTTACTTTGTCCGTACTCATCCATCTCGCAATTTGTCTAAATAAATGTAAATGGCGTAGACTAATTCCAATATTAGTAGTTAAGAATAATCGTTTATACTTCACATAGGATATAAAACGATGACAATGAATTTCGATTATATATCTACGATTTCAAATATATATCTACGATGTTACATCTATTAATTATTTTATACAGAATTTAAAAATTAATCACAAAAGCGGATACAATCCACTATTGATAAAAGGAGAAAGAATTTTTGCGTAATTTTTATGCGATATGTATACAGAATTTTTATGTGTAACGAGACATATTTTCTTCACTTTTATAAAGAAAAACATTGAAATTTTCAAATCAAAGAATACGATACGTATACAGAAGTTTTATGTGTGCCGAGGCATTTTTTTGTTTTTATAAAGCAAAACATTTAAATTTTCAAATAAACCGAATTATCAATAATTCAATGATTGATAATAGGCTATGAGATATATTCTTCCTATTATCTCAATGAATATATCAGTACATTAAATAGTAATCATGTTTCTTTTTATCAATTCTCAGATGGACGGATTTACGTGTGACTTGGTTGAGTTCCTCCCATCCTCTGTTGCATCATAGTTAAAAGCAGCTCGGAATACTGCTGCATCATATTGACTACCTTACTCTGATCCTGACCTGCGAGTAATTCTTGAAATTTTGCTGTTGCTTCATTAGTGACAATGCTCTCGCTATTTCCGTCGTTCTCACCACCGGTAACGACCAGTCGTAGAGTTCGCATAGTCTCGTTTACAGATGATTCCAATCCACGTAACATTGTATCCCGGTCAATTGCTTCTCTTGAAGGATCATCGTCGTTGTTTATCGTCAAACGTTTGTACAATTGTACCACATTATCCGCAGTACGCGTAAGCTCGTCTGCAATCGTATTGCATAATTGCGTGGACACTGTAAGAATATATATCAGTGTTATATTTATACTATAAATCCAATGACATCATATATGATAAAATAAATTCAATAGATAATAATATATTGTAAAGCATGCATGTTACACATTGGTTTAAAAATCAGAATTTAAAATCGAGATAATCAACGAGAATCTCAAATCAAACTAATTGATGATGTATTGAGCCATTTAATCTTTTAATGATGAATTTTTAATTTTTAAATAATAATTGGAAGAAATTTTTTTTGAGTTCTCTAAATATTGGTGACAACGTATACATGTATAATAAATAATTGAAATTGTACGAATCTACAGAGTACCATTTTAACAACTAAATTGCGCCGATATATTCCATGAATAAAAATAAGAAAAAATATTATATAAAAATAAGCCTATAAAAGCTTCATTAAAAAGTTAGAATTATAAACGTCTATATATCACATAAACTGATAGTGAATTTGTAAAATGTGATATGAATGACTTTATTAACTTCTGTAGTAACTATTACATTCAAAGAAGAGCGCATCCTTATGAAGGTATTAATCATAATTTTTTTCCCTAGGGCGGAAATGTGAAAAATGGAAAATTTCTCTATCAACTTCAATAGTAAAAAATTTCACTTTTTACATTTCTGCACCAAGGAAAAAGTTATGTGATCGATAGCCTCATAAGTCAAGGAATTTTTCTTTAAATTATGATTATCAGGAACATTGGGAAGCTCTGAATACTCCTCACATCGTGCTTCCTCATCCACAGATAATGATGTTGCATTCTCTGTCGATGATCCTGACCCATCATCTCCATTCTATTCTTCTAAGAATTTTTCCAATTCAATGAAATGATAGCATTCATAAAAGAAATTGCTTCAATTTTCACACATCAAGATATTTTCGATACTCTAAAATCTCTCATCGTCATTTTCTAAAATATCAGTTCTATTTCTCACAAAGCTGCAAAACTATATAAAAGAAAACCGTCATGGAAAAACTTTCTTGAATTTAAAAGATACAGAATTGCTTATTTTAAGGTACCGTATATGCAAAAGCACAAAGAATAGATCAAGTTTGCTTCTTCATTCAATGATAAAACGCCAACCTCAGAAAGATTGATCGTTAAAGCGTTCAAGAGGCGTAACTATTCAATAATGTGTCCTATAATTTTTACATTTTTTCTTCAGCTGACTTACAACAAATCGCTATTAATAAGGTTTGCCCCGCTTCGTGTTTCCATAACACTCTATCACCTCTAGAAGATACGATGTTAAAAGATAAAAGTAATCTTACAGTATATCCAGTCCTTGACGATTCATTCACCTTAAATCTGCTATTCAAGACTCTAAATTAGTTCTGCGCCAGGATTGTACCAAATCGATTACTAGGTAATCTTGCACTTTCCGGAATTTGATTTATAGATATTATTAAAGATATATAAAGATATATAATTACGATGTTTCCGGCGAGCTCGAAGCAATCACTTGTCTTAATTCCCAAATCGATATAAGGGAATCAGACCAATCTTAATTATCTTTCTAGATCTTCAAAAAAATTCTATATCAAAGACTACAATGGTATTTGGACCTATTTTATCTTTAATCTCTCCAGATGGGATTTAGATTTCTAAGATGTGAATCTAGCACTCTAATTACATTCGTTTGACGTTTCGTCAACAACAAATTCATGATTGCGGTATTCTTGGATATCAAAGGAGCTTTCGACAATGTCCTTTTTTCTTCACGTCGGTGCAGGATTTGAAAAATATTAGAATTCCAGCTAATAATAAGATTTATTGAAAACTTTATTTGTGAAAGGCATCTTTTCTTCGTATCATAGAATGGCCTCCTAGGTCTCTTCAATGTTCATAAAGATATGCTGTAAGACTCTACATTTAGCCCCTCTACATAAACATTTTATTAGTCTTTCGGCGCTAAATCGAAGACAAATACAAGCCAAATCATACGAGAATTTTTCTTGATCTCCGAAGAATATAGGAAAAATTCCACTTTTTATACAATCACAACTTTCTTCTGGTGACCCGTAGAAAACAGAGATCTTTTATCTATTCTCTAGATCTTGATGTCATTATTAAACATAAATTTCCTTCCAAAATATGTCTTTTTGACGGAAGCATAGGCCATTTTACAGGCGATTATATTAATTATTAATATAAATGACAAGAACGCCATCGTTTTTCAAGAGTATCCCGGAAGTAATCATCGTCAGTTGCAGTCACAACAATAATTATATTTTCAATCAAGTGTAAATTGTTTGATGCACAACTATTAACATGATCCTGAACAACATTCAAAAGGTTTTAGCTAGTGTTTGGACACCTTGGATGATGCTAATGCCGACAGTACTCCAACTTTCAAGCTTCATAACTCAAGATTTATTTC
>NW_012028534.1:25619-27771 GCF_000956235.1 Wasmannia auropunctata | reverse complement strand
GGATTTGGATAGCCGAATCAGGGCCGAACGTTAAATACGGCATACCTGATTTGGCCCTGATTTCTACCAGACCAAATTTCTACTCGGGAAGTTTGTCATCGAAATTCAATAGTTTAAAATTATGTTAGTCTAAATTATAGATCAATTTAGGAGAAAACAGGATTCCCACTGACAAAATGATATAACGTCGGATATTCAGTATCACGCGTTTCAACAATTGGATGAGGAATGTTATAATTGATTTTTGAAGTCACGCGATTCGAATACTGCGGCGATTCTTAGTTGACACGACTAATATATTCAGGACCGTAAAGCATATCTCCATTTCACTCGCTTTAGGGTCGAAACATTAATTACTGTCGCTGAATGCCTTGTCCCGGATTAAATAATCCACGGATTACGTGATATACATTGCTTATCACGACGCCGTCCGAATTCAATTATTGCGTGTGCAATAGAATTGTTGACGGAATTTTGAAAGTGAGTTGTCAAAGTAATTTATTGTGTGTCCGTATATATATATATATTATACATATATGACAACCGCAAATACCTCACGCTTAATTGAATAAATTAGTTATTTATGAAAGTCATAGCAATATAGATAAATTGGATGGATTACGGAATGCAATGCTATAAATTAAATGAAATTATTCATTTTCCGTTCAAAAAAAGAAATTCGCAAAAAGACGTGCAGATTCGTAATTCTCAGATACAGTGAAATCTCGATAACTCGAACCTCTACAACTCGAAAACCTCTATATAAGACGAAAATTTTGTTTATTCCCTTCTGCTTTGCTGCGGAAAACTCTATAAATAAAAAAAACCTACCTTAACTCAAATTAATTATTTATCATTTAGATATATATTTTACCTCTGTAACTCGAATTTAAAGTAGCTAGACTTCTACAAGTCGAAGTTCACCTCTATTTGGTTTTATGGTTACATTTATCATATGTATGCAGTAATTCACTGTTAAATATTGATTTTTTTCCTTCTCAAAGCCATTATAATCGGAAAATTATAAACTCTCGTACAAAGCCTCTGTAAGTCGAATTTTCATATGTTAACCCTTTTTTACTCGTGGAATTTCGATAATTTGAAAACTCTACGTATAACTCGAACAGTTTTTCTGGTCTCTTGAGATACGAGTTATCGTGGTCCGACTGTAATTACATATCACGAAATTTGATTGTGTAATTCCGTTGAAAGTATATATATTAAGCTTAAACTTAACAGAGTAATCGATACATTTTCGTGCATTTAGTATTGGAGATTGAATCTCGTTAATTTCTCCGAACGACTGTAAAGTACGAGACGCCCGTAATAAGGTAATGCCAGATTAAGAAACGCTATATACATATATTGTAAATTGCAACGTTACTTACAGCTGTAGGCTCGTGTTCTAACATGACGTAATAGTGATTCTACTCGTCGTTGTAATTTTCTCGCGCCGCGTGTCACGCAAGAATTCAAGAGGATCGATTCGACACGCGGGGGATAGTTGCATTTACGAATGCGCGATACGCTGTAGATTCACGTGAGCACGAAAGACGAGCTTTTAAAGTATTACACCAAATTTCGTCCCAAATTCAGGTTTTCCCCTAAAACTGGAAAATATATACTATCTGGATCGATATCATAAATATGTAGCATCCCTGCTTAAAAGATCCGATAGATAATGATTTCTATCGGATTCACATTTGAGCTATTATAGAGAAGTTATCGATTTCTATCGTTTCTTTATATAATAGTATATCTTACTTAAATTAAATACACTTAAATATAAATTTGAACGTGTATGTTTTTTTATATAACTTATCGAATTATCTAATCCAAACTGAAAATTATGATTTGTTACATATTTTATTATATTTGTAAGAAATATTAAAATTATTTATATTTAAAAGGTACAAAATCTCTAAAATTAAAATATTATATAATAAATGATACATAAACTGAAAACATTTTATGATAATATCAATTTTGATTAAATACGGTCAAAGATAAACATTACTTAAAATGACTTTTAAATTATATACTAAATAGAGTAAAAAGAAGATAACAAATCTGATATTTACGAACCAAAAACATGATAAAATTGTATAGGTTTCTTCTTATCTAATTCTATCAGATCGGAAGAGCACACGTC
>NW_012028534.1:13006-13494 GCF_000956235.1 Wasmannia auropunctata | reverse complement strand
AAATAAAGTCGGGTGATGACTTGTGAGTATACGGCACTGGCACTGCGCTACCGCTTAGCTTTATCTCGAAGTTTTGCCTCGTCAGATTTCCGATTTTTAATATCTCGGAAACGAAAGTTCTAATGAAAAATCTAATGACACTTTCGCTATATAATGTCGATACGAGCTTTCGATTGAGACCAGTCCGAATGAAATCGGTGCAGTCAATCCCGAGATCTCGAAATTGAGTCTACGAAAATCTACGAAAATGCCACTTTAGCGATTCCAGTTTTCGTCTTCTTCAGACTGTCATTCAAGGCGCATTCACAACGCGAGCGACTGTCGCGTCAAGATGCGTTCTTATGTGAGGTTCTTATATGAGATTACGCGCGTAGTTCGAAAACATAACGTGTCTTTATATGTCATCATTGCGATATATATCCTCGTTGTTTGTGAATAAGAATAATAAAATGTTTAACGCAATACACTTTTATAACAAATTAACGATA
>NW_012028534.1:0-392 GCF_000956235.1 Wasmannia auropunctata | reverse complement strand
TTTTTTTCTAAAAAATTATTGGAACTATGAAATAAAACTTAGATTATCTCTCGAAATAATTTTCATCCTCATGTGAATCGCGATGAATCACGATGATATGTGAATCGCGGTTACAAATACGATATATCAAATATTACATATACAATATATAAGTTAAATTGACTCTCACGATCTATTTATTAAATCGTATCGTATCTCCAGATTTCAGCTATATTCTTTAACAGGAACGCGATTATAAATACAAGCATAAATCTGGTTAAATATTGAACTTGTTCGTAATTATTGACAAGCTCGTTGACCAATTCGGCGACTCGGAGGTTCCTCGCTGCATTAAGCGAGGAGGACACGAGCGAAAAGCTGCGCCGTACACGGCGCAGAATCAATTTGGCATG
>NW_012028533.1:3039-3979 GCF_000956235.1 Wasmannia auropunctata | reverse complement strand
TGACCAATCTGCGCATCGCGATTCCCGCGGGTGGCGAGAGGTGCGTCGAGTTGGTGACGATGGACTCGCGCACCTACGACGAGTGGAGGTATCCGGCCGCCGTGCGACGGCTGCTCGACGAGCACAGGCGGGGCGACGTGCGTCCGACGACGACGACGACGACGAACGACGACGACGTCGTCCTCTGCGACGTATGCAACGTCCCTCGAGAGGAGTGCGCGTATCGGGATGACGAGGTGGAGGAGTACGCGGTTCAGAACACGGAACGATCGTGCGCGCGGTGCCGCCGAGTCGCGTGCAAGTGTTCCGGCGCGGTGTAGGGACCGCTCTCTCTCTATCTTTTCCACGCGGGAGTAACATTAATAATAATAACATAAACGTGAAAAAACGAGCTGCGGCGAGCGCTACCCGTCTCGACCGAGCTTCTTTTTTCATCCTCGGACGTTTCCGCGCGTCGCGACGACGGAGAGGGAGGAAACGCCTCTCGGCGGGCGTCGCCGAACGACACTGCGAGCGGGATGGCGCGCCGCCTCGCGAAAACGCGCGATCGCCCGCGGGATTCTTCCGCGCGATCGGCGACGTACGCGAGAGAGAGAGCGTACGCGATAAATAAAACGTAAAAACGTGAGACGCGACGAAACGCGAACGACGACGCGCCCCTCCTTTCGAATGGAGATCTCTTCGCGACGACGCGTCTTTCTATTTCAAACGCTGTCAAACCCCCCCCCCGTAGCGTATAAAGCGAGCACGTCAGTCGCGTGCGTAGAGAGAGAGAGATCGCGAGACATGATCGACGAGACAGCGAGCGACGTCGTTCTCGGCGATCCGACCGAGCGCCTGGTGTCGCCGGTGCGGTTTCTGCGCGACCGAGAGCTGGGTGTGCGCGGCGCGGCGAGACGGGGAGTCGCGGTCCGACGTGATTCCGTGAGCGCGTGGCCTC
>NW_012028533.1:0-1115 GCF_000956235.1 Wasmannia auropunctata | reverse complement strand
AAACTGTTCGTTTTTCGTAAGGCTCGTTAAAAAACAAATAAAAAAGTTTTTTGTTATTTTTTACCAACCAGTCGTTTTCGGCCGTGGCATCCTAGCGCGAAAGGATCTTTACGCGCGGTCGTTGCAATAATCGCGCGTGGTTGTCGCACAGTTCGCTGTCGCGTTACGCGCGCGTCTAAGGAGAATGACGTGATTGGCGTAAATTTACACAAAACACAGTTTGGTTCCGTCGGAGGGATACGTATCGGACTCGAGGCGCACCTTCGTGCGCGACGAGTCGCGGCGCCGTTTTGGTGGACGCGTCGGAGAAAAAAACGGATAGACGCGCAGTAGGGTTCCCTGCTCCTCGTTTTGAAAGCGTCTTCTCTCCAATTTGCAGCGTCGTTTTTTTTTAATGATTTCGATTTTGATAACAAACAAAACGTATTTTATGTGTATCGAATTCGACGTAGGTTTACTTTTATCATATTTGTGGGACGATTAGTATTTCAGATATATTGGGAGGGGGAGTGAATAACAGTCTTTTTCGTAACGATTATATATTCATTTATTTAAAGATTGTTTTTTTCATACGACGAAACCCTCGCGAGTGACGACGGCGAGACGCGTCTGGCGTCTGCCAGATCTTGCTAACCGTCGAACAACGTACGTATGTACAATGTCGCGTCCCGTACTCGCGCGTACGCGAGCGAGCCACGGATAGGCGTCAGACGGTACGCGTGTTTCTCTTCTCTTTGTAAAACAAAATTTTTGCCGTCGTCGCTCCGACGAATCGTGCGACTGGATTCTTCCCGTGCGAGCGTGCGCGAGCGACGGACAGGGTCGGGGCGGTGCGCCTCGCGGAGCGCTCTCCTCCTCCAAAGATTCGCGATCGTCGAGTAAGCGATTCGTTCAGCGAGCCTCGTCGCTCTCGAAACTTTCGAAGTAATTTTTGCGATCGAAAGTGATGGATGCACGACGATGTATGTATGTATGTAATAAAGCCATTTGTTGTAACGTCTGTGGTTCTTTCTCGGTTCCATCCCCGAGCACGCTCCGCGTGCGTCACGTGTGTGCGCGCGCGTGTGCGACGACTCGTTCGCTTCTCGCGCGCGCTCGCGATGTATCTATCCGCC
>NW_012028532.1:8091-8652 GCF_000956235.1 Wasmannia auropunctata | reverse complement strand
TTGTCAAAAATATACTCAGTGCGCGTTCGTAACTATTATTCTGTCTAGATGAATATACTTATTCGTTTATCATCTCGTGTCTCTGCTGCAGCTTCTCCATGGGCACGTGCAATAGACATTGCGTTTTGCGCGTTTCGCGAAATCATGAATTAAATTAATTATCGTTGCAAGGGACACGGGACCGATTGTGAGATCGTTTCGAATGGCACCGACTTCTCGCATCACGTTTCTACACGCGTCTAACGTCGACGAGGCTTTCTCATTCACGATCCAAAGACTTCTTCTAGCCGAAGCTAGGCATGGTAACAAGACGTTTGTGTACTAAGACAAGCGGACCTCGTTTTGGGGAGTCTTCCGCCCACGACTCGTGCAGATGATCGCGTTTAATCCAGCTTATCGGCTTGCTGGACGCTAATCCATCGAGACACAGAAGTGACTCAATGGACCGAAAAACGGAGCGAGAAGTGCGATAAACATTTTTCGACGATCTCCAAAATCAGACCGTATCCCGTATCTTTTCACATACCGAATCTATCGCGAGAAGTATCGACGATATAACGA
>NW_012028532.1:0-392 GCF_000956235.1 Wasmannia auropunctata | reverse complement strand
TAAAATACATGTTCCTCGATATCGGCCTTAATAATTATTTAATTGCACGAGTAGCTCCTTCTAAAAACGATCATAATTAAAGCATATAGGAAAAATAACTATTAATTTATTTAAATGAATGAAGTTCAAACAGCAGACAGTTTTTATATATAGAAACCAAGTCATTGCCGATTGTTTCGACTTCCGGATCTGACCGCCCCGGCAATCACATTCGTGAGTTATTATCTTATTGCGCGCCAGTTATATTGGCATCTCGCCCTTACTCTTAATCGTCCGCCGAAAACTGACACGGGCGGTGAGCCGGTCTCTCTCCATGGTCCGCGCGCTCCCTATAGTCCCATTTCATGCGGCCACGCAGCGGCCGCAGCGCGCCGAATGGCGCTGAGTGCCGA
>NW_012028531.1:12767-13388 GCF_000956235.1 Wasmannia auropunctata | reverse complement strand
GCAAAATGCGTAACATGAAACATTCATACATGACGATAAAAGATAATAATAAGAAAAGTGCATCAGGTCGTGGACGCATTCAATGGGAATGGTATGAAATGATGGACGATATCTTTATTGAGGATCTTACAATTAATATTGGTCATACATTGGCCTCAGCATCACAAGTAAACTTACTTACTACTGAACGATAAAGAGAATACACAACCAATGGAATTAGAAGCTACGACATCAAATATCGAACAATTTGAAACTTGTTCCAGTATAAGATCCGAGGACAATTTAAACAACAGGTTTTTCTGAAATTATTTATATTTAAAAAAATTGTAGTTTATTATTATTATTATTTAAAATGATCTTATTATGCTGTTTTCTGCATCAGAAGATGTCATAAGAGATTGAAGGTGTCAATTCATTTTTTATCATGTCCACATAGTCAAATGCAGTGACTTTGTTGTTATGTCTTCTGATGCTAAAAAAACTAAATTATCTGATAAAAGTATCTTTTAGCAATAATTATTTACATACAATTTTTAATTACCAAATGTAATTTTGTTATAGTCAATAGTCAGATTCTTCTAACGATATCTTAACAGAAAAACATAAAAATAAGATACTAAA
>NW_012028531.1:0-505 GCF_000956235.1 Wasmannia auropunctata | reverse complement strand
GTTCAGACGTGTGCTCTTCCGATCTTAATTAAAAGGATAATTTTTGCATCGTTTTTTTACAATCAAGCTTGAAGAAATAAAAAAAAATTACCATATATAATCATATACATATAATTGAAATTTGAAAATATACATATATAATTATATATACGAAAAACTTTTTCTTATTCTTTAAAACTTGACTTTTTGTAAAAAAAATAATGCAAAATTCTCCTTTTAATTAATTTTTATGTTTTCTTATTATTATTTTCTTGTATCAAACAATAATTTTACAAAGGAAAGAAACATATATGAATATGTATGAACATATGGTATAATTACATATTCTTATATATGTTTATATATATCTATATATTCTCATATAAAAAGTTTTTTACGGATAATAAAATATATAATAGTGGATTTAACATAAAAAGCGAAGAAAAAAATGTTGATAAATGAGACAATTATTTTAAAAAGAAAATATTAAATAAACTTTTTTATCGGATATGTAGTGTAGTTATTA
>NW_012028530.1:8017-9190 GCF_000956235.1 Wasmannia auropunctata | reverse complement strand
TATTAATTGTAATTCCTCTAGTAACTTTCTCTTTAGTCTTGGTAACTTCTTTAGTACCCTATAGCTGGCGTTGCGGATATTATGGCATTTTCATAATGGCTATTTTGTTATTAGGCGCAGGTAAGTGAAAGATTGAAGAAGAAAGAAAAGGCATTATTTAATTGTGTATCTGATATCTGCGAGCGAGAGCGCGACGAGAACCCGCGACAACGTCCGCGAGAATCTGCGCGTTTTCTTGGCATGTAATTCTCTTTGAATTAAGGGAAAAGTGCTACACGCCGTTATACCGGCAATTTTATAACCTCTATTTTTCAAAGTGTTTGCAAGAAAGAAACTTTTAGATGTGCTCTTAGTGAAGTCATTTAAGAGTATGTATTTTTATTCCCGATACGCTAATGGTCATTTTTATATTTAATTTTAATTCATATATGAATTCAATTAATTTATGTTTTTCAGAATCTGCGAGCGATAAAGTCTTTGTGTCTTGATCTTTTTCTTAATTTTCTGTGACGGATTATCCTGGTTTATTCGATAAAGTGAGAGTCTTAGATTTCTCTACACTTTACAATAATTAAAGCAGGGTATCGACCAATCCACACTAATTGTTTATTGCTTTTAACGTTTGATCTTTTGTTCCTTGACTAACTCGGAGAATATATACGTAAGACACAGATCAAATAAACGGTAATTGCCAATGTTTTTATCGGTTTAATGCTTGCAATTAAAAACAGGTTTATGCCTGTGTATTTAACCATTGCCATAATGTTTTATCAGGTGTGCAATTATACTTGTTAGTTAAGAAATGCAGTTTTTTTTCGGTACCGCATGTTCGTCTTTGCTTAGTACACTGTACATATACATACATAAATTTGTTAAGTAGGTAGCTTGCACAAATTAGTTTGTTCTAGTATAAGGTGTAAATGTAATTCTTGACGGATGACACGTACACCGCTGAATCAGATTAAGATTACAAAAATTAGTCTATTCCTTATGCACAGCTAAGAACTTAACCCATTAACGTCCAGGCGGACACATTTTTTGAACAATATTCAGTGGCTTAATTTTTTATTTTAATGGCCTTGAAAAAATTCTAGCAACATCATTTCTGATGTAAAATTTCTTGCTCTTTCAGAATCTGCCATCAGAATTTGTCATAAATAAAGTCCAAAAAAA
>NW_012028530.1:0-331 GCF_000956235.1 Wasmannia auropunctata | reverse complement strand
TTAAAAATACACATTTCACATATTGAGTAAACGGAAGTTGTCTAATGATATCAACATTTTTCACATCCACTGGAAATTAAAACTTTAATCTCCAATTTCGACCCATTGTAACACACACACACACACACACACACATTATTTAAATAAAACATTAATGTAATTTGAAAGAAGTTGAATTATATATACATATAGTCTTTTTTCAGATGACTATGAAACAGCTCGTCGAAATTTATCGCGAGCTGAAGTAACATCTGATTTTCCTAGCGAGGCAGAGGGAGCATATAAACGAATACATAAACGCAATAAAAAATATTGTACCGATTCAAGCGAA
>NW_012028529.1:2980-3381 GCF_000956235.1 Wasmannia auropunctata | reverse complement strand
ATTCTCCGTTGTGGATTGTTCCGAAAAAGGATGATTCCTTAGGCAACAAAAATGACGACTCGTCATTGATTTTCGTGCGCTTAACGAAAAAACTATTGGTGATGCGTATCCGTTACCAAATATAATTGACATACTCGATCAACTCGGAAGCGCAAAGTATTTTTCAGTATTCGATTTAGCTTCCGGATTTCATCAAATTATGATGGACAAAGAGGATAAACATAAAACCGCATTCTCAACGCCGTATGGACATTTTGAATATAATCGTATACCATTTGGATTAAAAAATGCTCCTGCTACTTTTCAAAGATTAATGGACCAAGTATTAACAGGCTTGCAAGGAATTGAATTATATGTTTATCTCGATGACATAGTCATATATGCGCGATCACTCGAAGAGC
>NW_012028529.1:0-579 GCF_000956235.1 Wasmannia auropunctata | reverse complement strand
TTAACATTAGACAAAAATAATAAAAAGACTTTTGGTATTATTGTTAAAGAGGAAGTAGGTAACGAAATTTGTGAAATAAATATAATGAACGGATTTCGAGAATTAAAAAATGAAATGATACGATTAGATATCTCTCATGCTGGAATATCGCAAAGTAAAAGCAACATAAAAATACCATGGTATCAAATATTTGTAATATTATGTGTTCGGGAGTCGACCGCGGGCGCGCGGGAAATTTGAAGGTTACGCGCCGCTCCGGGGCGGGCTCGAGCATGTGCCTTTCACGTGATCGGACCTGCCCCGCGGCCGCGGCGGTGCGTCAGCCCTCGGTCGACGCTTGCCCTCCGCGTGACCGGTAGCGCTGCCCCGTTGCGAAAAGTGGCTGATTGCCGAAAAACAATCAGCTGCGCTGAAAATTCCACCGAATTCCTTCTCGAAGGCTCGAACAAACAACTCGAGCAAACAACTCGGACAAACAGGAAGTGCCCTTCGGTCACGCCACAAATTCGAGCCTTCGAGAGGGAGAGCTCGGACTAAGTTGGAAAAGCGGGAATCGCCCGCACTCACTTTGCCGCCACA
>NW_012028528.1:16130-17700 GCF_000956235.1 Wasmannia auropunctata | reverse complement strand
CCAGCTTTATATTTATTATAATACGTATAATGTGGGGCTTTTTCTTAGCATCATTGTTCATAGTCAAAATATATCGTTGATATTAGAAATACTGCTTTATTCTTCTTTGGTACGTAGGAGCACAGCGTTTTTTATGGAATCCAAACACAGTAGTGTATACTTTTCTCGATTTATTTGGAGCCATCACACTTGGAATGATCAGCAGATATACAACACAACGTCGCACTTTAAGATGGCCACTAGTTATGTTTTTTAACATGTTAGACATTACCTCATTCGCTTCGTATCTATTTTATTACGAAAATAATAAGATGCTGCCAAGAAAAACCAACCAGCGGCGGCTATTTATGCACCAATTGAGCGAAAAATTAGCAAAGCCTATGATTGAGGATTGAACTCAAAACTTGCAAGTCAGGAAATTTTAACACCAAGCTCGCTATTGAAAGTGCGATCAGACGGCCAGTAAATCCTTCTAAATGTATAGAATGTAATAAATAATTGTTATATTAATTTTCATGTATTCTATTATTGCGCAATCCATTTCACGTGCTTGAATCAAATAAATTAACAAAAAACTAATAGTCTATTCAAAATTGAATTTTTCTATGGTGGGTACAAGGGTACTCCGGGTGCGTAACAACGTTGATAAAGTTGGGTGCGTACACAAACACGAAAGGTCTGCTGCCAATGCGATAAGCCTACCTGCGATGAACATACAGTAACATTTTCTAAATGTATAGAATGTAATAAATAATTTAAAATAAAATTCAAAATCAAGGCTCCAAATTAAAATAATATCAATAAATAAAGTAAAAAAGGGGCTACGAGCTAAAGCATAGGTGTTGTTTCGCTCCAATATATATATTTATTAATTTAACAGTTTCATTACGATTTAAAGAACAAACGTTTCGACCCTGAACAGGTCATTCTCAATGTTAACAGAAATCAGTTAAAGTGCATTATATAAAATTAAAAATCATTACAATAACATGGTACGCTCACAATCCGCATATACATAATCGCAGTCCAAATTATAAGTATGTTGATCGTGTAAATTAAAATCCGTGGTCTTCACATTCGATAAAAAGTATGATTCGCAAACTACAATAATTCTTATATAATCTGTCAAAATATGTTATCACTATACCGCGTTAATACATAAAGTAAGATAAACTAAATTAATCTTCCTTTTGTATAAAAATTACATACCTCATATCAAAAGACAAAAGAGAATGGTAAAAACGTCGAAAATATTAAAATATTATATTAAAGCCATTGCGATGTCCGGAACATGTTTATTCTTCACAAAGTCAAGCGAAAGTGAGCGAGTTTCCAAAGGAAGACAAAATTATTGTAGAGGGGGAAAGTGAGGATAGAAAGAAGAGGGGATTTCAGCAATAACCGGAAATTGGAAGGAAGAAATGTCAGTGAGGAGATAGCGACTGTAAAATAGGCAAATATGTGTCTGAAAGCGTCTCTGTGTCATTTTGTTTGTTCAATCCCCTGCTTTGTGTTTTAATGTAGACCATCTCTGACACTAATCTTTTATTATAGGAAGGCTCGTTATCCA
>NW_012028528.1:11306-11960 GCF_000956235.1 Wasmannia auropunctata | reverse complement strand
TAAATTGTGCGCGTGTTTCTTTCTTCGAGTGATTTTTCAGTCAACGAATAATTAATAGACATGGGATAATCATTAACTAATAATTCGGTATTAAAGTCAGTCGACTGCTTGCTATCTTCGAGTGAACGCGTTGTGTGTTTCTTTTTTCGAGTGATTTTTTAGTCGACAAATAATTAATCGACACTGATAATTATTAATTAATAAATTCGGTATTAAAATCAGTCACTGCTTGCTGTCCTCGAGTGAACGAGTCGTGTATTAATAAATCGCCGTGTGTTTCTTCGTGTGATGTTTCAGTGGATAGATAATTAATCGACAGTGATTGTAAAGTATGTAACGGATAGATGCATTAATTGATTTCTCGTGATTTTCAGTGTGAATTGTTCGTATGTGAATCGAGTATGTGAATCGAGCGTGAAATGTTGAAGTGACACGTTAAGTAAAAAAAAGAATTAACTAAATAATAATCTGATCTGTGTCAGTGATAACGTCATTAAAATTAACAAAAATTTATTAAAATAAATGTTTATTTGGAACTGTACGTGGTCCATCGAAATGGAAATTCCGTGTTTCTCACGAAGCTACAAAAGTCATCGAATGTTTACAAGGTAATTGGTGTGTGTGTGTGCATGTGTGCGTGCGTGCGTGCGTGCG
>NW_012028528.1:8428-9102 GCF_000956235.1 Wasmannia auropunctata | reverse complement strand
AAATAGAAGAAGTGAAACTAATTTTCTCGCAACCACTCTGTTACATGCCTTTATGTTATATTAGTATTGTGTTGTGATTTCAATTTTCTAATATTAATATTTATAAAATTATTGTAAGTTTAATCGATTTATCACTGTAATAAGTAGCGCAATCAAAAGATCTATTGTAATCTACATAAAATGATTATTGTAGGAAATGTAAAAGGCTTCGTGGTTATTTTATGGTATACAAGTTTAGAGGATTACTTAGTAAAGGAGTAGAGTATAGCAAAATACAAGTGCTTAGCTCTTGTATTCTTTGTTTAATTTATTGTCTTATATATCCCATCTGTTTGGGATATACGGTATTTTTAGCGCGTGGGATTTGTGCCGTAGTACAGACGCTCTATTATTTATAAATATAAAAGTAAATAATAATACGTGATAATACGCTCTTTATACAATACATTAATCATAATATACATGTATGTATATTCTTATGTATGTACTTATTCATAATCTGTAATAATACGTTCTTTATTTATTTATTAATGAATAAATGCAAATTACGTTGTCAATTCACGTGTTATTCACTATTATTATTTAGATTATTTGTATATTTTTCGAGTCATTTATCACACTAATGAATAGCCATATAACCCATCCCTATTTTTATAAGGCAAAAATGCAAGGGT
>NW_012028528.1:0-615 GCF_000956235.1 Wasmannia auropunctata | reverse complement strand
GAAAACAATTTTCAAAGGAAGAAGGAATAGTGCGGGATTGTACGTAATACAAGACGATACAGACACAGAAAAAGCAATGACGTCAATAAAGAAACCTTCAGTAAAATTATGGCACGAGAGATTAGGTCACTTAGGTACAGATAATATGGTAAAGTTGCTCAACTTATCCGAAGGGATTAAATTAACAAAGAATGAGATTAAGGAACAGTTATTGAATTGCGAGACATGTATACAAGCGAACCATGCACGAATGCCATTTGGAAACCAAAGGAAAAGGGCAACGCGACCGCTGGAAATAGTTCACACGGATGTTTGTGGACCAATTACCCCGCAGACGTGGGACAAAAACAGGTACTTCGTTACTTTCTTGGACGATTACACCAACTATGTTACGGTCTACCTCATGAAAAAAAAAGCAGAAGTGTTTGAAAAATTAAAAGAATTCTTGATATAAACGGAAGTAAAATTAGACATCAGGACTGTCGAGATACGCTGCGACAATGGTAAAGAATACTCTAGCAAGGAATTAAAAAACTGGTGTAAAAATAAAGGTATTTTTTTGAACTACACTCCTCCTTATACTCCTCAACTGAACGGCAAATCCGAACGACTAAA
>NW_012028527.1:19802-42815 GCF_000956235.1 Wasmannia auropunctata | reverse complement strand
ATTGCTATAAAACGTTTTGATATTCTAGCAATCATTTTGACTTTCGCACAAAATTATTTTTATTATTGAACAAAAATTATTTTCAGATCTGGATTCAGCAAAATTGTTCTATCCGTGTAGTTATTTTTCTGGGGAAACAGATGATACTACAATATTACCATTCCACTATATTACTAATCGCGTAATGTATAATTAATGTAATTTCCGGAATTCAAGTATTCAATTAGTGGCAGATCGTAGACTTTTTTAATAATTTTATTGCTAGCTGAGTGGAAACTGGAAAGTTCGTTTAGCGCTGCTCGCTTTTTATTTGCATCCTTTGAAGTTTTTTTTTTCTAATTAAAGTTAAATCTCGGCAGCTTTTGAGAGATATTCCGCGATGTATATACAAGTATCATCAAGAATTAATTTGGAAAAGATCGAAAAGGATTTTTATGTACGACATTAATGATGCGCTAGATTTAAGAATTATAAACTCACTTTGCAATGCTAAAGCGACATGTTTACGAGAATTTAGTGACGAAAGGCGAATGCATAATGAAAAAGCGGTCAAATCTCGGGAGATTCTTCTTTTTGAGAGGAGACTGTAAGTCCGGCGGGCCTGAAACGGTTTACGGAAACCGGATATTGAGACACGCAACGAAATGTCTGTCGAATCCAAACGGTTAACAGGTAATACGAGAATGATTCATGCGTGCCGGTTGCACTGCGTGATGTGGTAGAAACTGGAGCGATTTGTAGGTCGAAACAACGAGAGCGATCACTAGGCCGTAGTAACGTGATTTACACATACATGCGCGGACTAATAACAGTTGCTAATACAGAGAGAGAAAGAGAGAAACGGCACTGAGCGCGTGGATAATCGGGACGTGATTTATGTACTCGAACGTTATTTGCCGATACGCGCGAATCACTCGAAACGTGGATCACTCGCGTATTGTACGTGAAAACTGCTGCGACGCAACGTAGATTCAGGGTTGAATATCGATCGAATAACGTTAATTTGAATCTAGTATCGAGATGCGAGAAAAACTACGCGGAAGGAACAATTTTGCTGGATCCAGATCTGGAAATAATTATGTCCAATAATCAAAATAATTTTGTTGGAAAGTCAAAATTATTGCTAAAATATCAAAACATTTATGCCTATCATTTTTAACATTCCAACAAATTTAATTTTGATTATTGAACAAAAATTATTTTCAGATCTGCAGAATTTTTAGATCTTTCAACAAAATCGTTCTTTCCGTGTAATGTTACGTGCAGTACTAATATTATATTAATATATACAAGTTCGAGTGTCTCCCGCTTGGTGTACTTCACACTGTATTATTGCACCGATCTTGTACATTGGATTAATCTCGTAATGGAAAAATTACTCTATCGTGCAATTTCTGACGTGTATATTTATGTGCATATAATTCTGCCACGGAAAGAACGATTAAGTTAAGTGAAAAGTCTAAAAATTTTGCTAAATACAGATCTGAAAATAATTCTTAATTGTTGAATCATCTAAATAATTTTGTTGAAAAGTAAAAAATGATAAACATTTTTAACTTTTCAATAAAATTATTTTGATATTCAGAGCAATCGGTGTGACTTTCCAACAAAATTATTTTGATTAACAAAAATTATTTTCAGATAATTCTGCCACGGAAAGAACGATTTTGTTGGAAAGTTTAAAAATTTTGCTAAATACAGATCTGAAAATAATTCTCGTTGAATCATCTAAATAATTTTGTTGAAAAATAAAAAATGATAAGCATTTATAACTTTCCAATAAAATTATTTTGATATTCAGAGCAATCAGTTTGACTTTCCAACAAAATTATTTTGATTGTATAACAAAAATTATTTTCAGATCTGAATCCAGCAAAATCATTCTTCCGGTGTGCAGATGTTACAATTATTACATTATTACTTATGACGGCATACACATTTTTCACTACGCGATACGCGCGCGGAAATGACGTTTTAGCTGTTCTTCCTTGAATAGTAGATAAATCGCTGAAAAATGTGATTCAAGGGAGACTTCTCGGAAATCAGTCGAGCTGCTAAGAACTTTTCTCTCGCAGTATGAATCACATTTCTTCCCGGATGCGACTAAAATTTCACACTGAAAGTTGACGAGAAGACACAGTAATAATTCTTTCTAAAACTCCTTGTAAAATAATAATTTATCTATAACGAGATGTCTCCACGGAAAGAACGATTTTGCTGGATATAAATCTGAAAATAATTCTTGTTAAATTATCAAAATAATTTTGACTTTCGCACAAAATTATTTTGATTATTGAACAAAAATTATTTTCAGATCTGAATCCAGCAAAATTGTTCTTTCCGTATATAATTTCTGAAAACACAACTCTTTTTTTACATATCTCATACAATAATAAATTAATGGATATAAAATACATAATGTTTCGTGAAAGTATGCGTGTAACGTCATGATATCTATAATTCATAATTTCGTCATTGAATTAATATTTCACATATAATTACAGCGGTAAATGGAACGAAACAAAATATATGTATATGCAAAAAAAAAAGAATCTTTAATTCGGTGTCTCGAATTACAGCTCGATTCCGTTGATCGATTCGATATCGTAGAGTGATAGTTTGAGATCGCATGTATGAATTAATAACACGCTTGGCCGTGGATAAACGGTCGCCCTCGACAGTGAGCGAATTAGCGCAACGTACCGTAAATTATTGTATCAACGACCATTCGCCGTGCCGCGCACGCCGCGATCAAGAGATACCGAGTTTTATAATCTCCATCCGAGTAATTTTGCGTGCGTGTGTGTGTGTGTCTGTCTCCCACGTCAACGGAGAGACACATATCGCGCTCTTACGGTTACTCACGTGCCGCAAAAGTATCAGCTGTCCGCACGTATGTACGTACAACGCACTCGGTGTGACAAATTGAGCTTGTTTGACATTTCGTTTGTTTAATCGAGTAACACCTTGGGAAAATCGTTTTCTTGAATTTACACTTGTATATGAAGAGATTAGATATCTCGTGTTAGGACTAGAGCTGTTATTTTTTACTTTCTTCGAATATTCGAAGTTAACTTCGACCTTTCGAAGGTGCCTTCGAAGCTTCGAAAGTTTAAGATTAACTTCGAAGTTTGAGAATAAATTTATTTTTATTTTTTTTTATTTTCTTAATTGGATTGTTTTTTTGATTCGATTCATTATCTTTCCTTGTTTACATATGTATTCAATTAATATTTAATTATTAATTTATATATTTTATTAAATTATTAACTATTAATTTGCAATACTTCAGGTTATAATACTTTCAAATGTTTTAGGAATAATTTCGTATATTTTGAGCATATATATTAATTCTTTTTATTTACAAAAAATTTGTAATTTTTTGAATGATGTCTGAAATTTGTCATTTGCACGAATTTATATTTTTTGAAACTTTGAAACTTCGAAGCTCCGAAAGAATTCGAAGATTTTAGTGCCGAAGTTTCGAAGCTAGCCCTAGTTATGACGATGATAATATATCTTGTGAAAGCATCTCACTTTTATGTATTATTTAATATTTGGGTTCGTCAACGAAGCTTTTAATCGCTTTTAAGCGACGCGAACGAAACGTGCCGCGTTTGGGAGATGTACGTATACATGAAAGTCGATGTCTGCGCGAACGCGATCCCCTCATGTTACATTGTAATCACGCGCGAGGTGCACTCGGTCAATGCTTTATTAGGAATTCGCCGAGTAACGAGCGAGCAGCCGATGACTGCAATTCCTTTGTACTTGCTATGCATTCGTGCATTAAATATTATACTCTCCGCGGGTGCACTTTCATAAATCAACGTTTGCCACATGCCAGATATACCTCGCTGATATAGAATGACTGAATTTCCCACGAA
The DNA here is from genome assembly GCF_000956235.1 of Wasmannia auropunctata. Taxonomy (NCBI): domain Eukaryota; kingdom Metazoa; phylum Arthropoda; class Insecta; order Hymenoptera; family Formicidae; genus Wasmannia; species Wasmannia auropunctata. The sequence continues at coordinate 38,928 of NW_012028527.1, read as the reverse complement.
TATTGCAGCCGCCGAGTGAAAAACAGGGCGATTCACCCCGGGCAAATAGTAGATCGCAAAGAAATAAATATGTCTGCACTGAGAAAAAAAAATTGATTGTACGAACTGAATTTGTATATATTTGTTTGATCGAATGGTTGATTTAACAATTCTTTAGTTGCACAAAAAAAGTTCAACACGGAAAGAACAATTTTGCTGAATCCAGATCTGAAAATAATTTTTTGCGAAAGTCAAAATGATTGCTAGAACATCAAAGCGTTTCAAAGCAATACTTGTCAGTTTTAACATTCCAACAAATTATTTTGACGATTCAATAAAAAATTATTTTCAGATCTGTTCAGATTTTTAGACCTTTCAACATAATCGTTCTTTCCGTGAACCATCAAAATTTTTTAATCAACAATTAACTAAACCAACTCAATTAAATTATTTTGTTCGAAATACTAGTAGTATTTATTTGCATGCTCTTTAGTTATCCAAGTAATACAATTGTTCAAATTCCAATTATTAAACTGACTAAAACTGACTAAAACGATGCTGATGTGAGGATAATAAATAGCGTGTATTTTTAATCGAGCGGTTGAGTTAAATACGATAAATTTTTGTTGAAACAAAATAGTTTAGCTAAAAAAATAGTATTTTGTTTCTAATAGAAACAAATTATTTTGTCATCGTGGTAACGTTTAGTTGAACGTATCGGACTAAATATTTTGGTAAGATGAAACAAATTTTGCGTTTTTCAACAAATTTTTTTTCTCAGAGTGATTTTATTGTAGCCTCGAGAATTGTAACTTTGTCGCCCCGCGAGAAAAGGTCGTTCACGAAAGACACACGTGACGTGCGTACGGATAGCTTTTCCTTCGTTTCGCGGCGAAAGGACGAGCCTCGGTGGCTTCGAGTTGTGTGAGTGGAAAGGGAATTTACAGTTATAAACGTGTTGCGCGAGCTCTCCGCGGTTGCGGGCACGCTCTTCGACGTCTTGTCTACTCTGCCAAGTCCTCTTTGTACTTGTTGAGCGAATACAACATTGACGAAATAGAGTGTATGTGGACGGACATTCGAATAAAATTTTCAGCGGTCCTTCTTCAGCGAAAGAGAGAGACGATCCATCAGTCTCGAGTTGGAATATGAAGGCGGCACGAAATATTTAAATAATAGATACTCCCGTATACAATTTCTGATTCTCTTAGACAGTAACATTCGTATTTTTTTATTAAGGATAATTTGACAGAAAACTACACGGAAAGAACGATTTTGCTGCAGGAAACAAAAATCTGAAAGTAATTTAGAGCACCATTGAAATATTTTGTCTCAAAAAATATTTTTAGAAAGATTTAAACTCAAAAATAATAAGCATTGCTGTAAAAAGTTTTGATTTTCTAAGCAATCGGTTTGACTTTCGAACAAAATTATTTTGATGATACTCTAAAAAAATTATTTTCAAATTTTTTTTTTTAATCTTCCAGCAAAATCGTTCTTTCCGTGTAGAAGCGATTCTCTCATTAAGTCCCAACAGAGATTTACTCCAATAAATTTTCATATCAACGCTTCTTCGTTCGTCTCTCTTTTTCTGTCGAAAATTAGAAGGCCGCACGTCTCCTTCCATCTCGCTCGTGAAAGCGCGTCCTTGGCTTTTGCGAGGCAGTTTCCTCGGAAAGATCACGCTTTTGATTCAAGTTCTCAAAGACTCGCTGCTCGCTCACGGACAGCGTTGTCGGCGTGCGGGTGTTGAAAAGAGCGCACGTGGGAAAACGCGATTTATCCTCGGCGGCGCGATTTTTTTAAGCCCGTCACCGCGCGCGCGATGGGCGAGGAAGCCGATCGTATAATCGAGCGGGATAACGCCGCGTCCCGCATCGATCGCATCGAAGCGATAGCGGTCGCACAATGGCCAGTTCTCGGGGAGTGAAGGGGTAATTTTATTCGCTTCGCCGAACGAACGAACGTCGAGTGAAAGGCGCGCGTCGATATCCGCGAAATATTATTTTCGCGTTCCCGCGGTCGTTCCGTGAAACGTTTTTCGCGAAACGTTTCCACCGCGGGCGGATTCCTCGGCCGCGCGCGCTCCCTCTTCCTCGCGAGCCGATGACGTGAGCGACGACGCGGAGATTGCGGCGTTCGCGTCGCGCGATAATTACGTACGACAAATGGAGAACGAGGCCGTACGAATTATGGTAATTATTGTTCAGCCGAATTGTTCTTTTCACTGCTGTGATATACACGCTGTGCGTGATACGCGATAGATTGCAATTCTATACCTTCTGTACAGAGAATGAAAGAATGGTTTTGCTGGCTGGAGATCTAAAAATAAGTTTGTTGGAAACCTAAAAATTATGACCGTCGTTCACGGAAAGAACAATTTTGTTGAAAGGTCTAAAAATTTTGCTAAAAACAGAGCTAAAAATAATTTTTTATTGGATCATCAAAATAATTTGTTGGAAAGTTAAAACTGATAAGTATTGCTGTAAAACGTTTTGATATTCTAGCAATTATTTTGACTTTCGCACAAAATAATTTTGATTATTGAACAAAAATTATTTTCAGATCTGGATTCAGCAAAATTGTTCTTCCCGTGCAGATCTGAAAATATAATTTTTGTTCAAAATTATTTTGTGCGAAAGTTAAAATGATTGCTAGAATATCAAAACGTTTTATAGCAATGCTTATCAGTTTTAACATTCCAATAGATTATTTTGATGATTTAATAAAAAAATTATATTCAGATGTGTTTTTAGCAAAATTTTTAGACCTTTCAACAAAATCGTTCTTTCCGTGTTTCTATCAACTAGTTTGAATTTCCAATAAAATTATTTCGATGGTCTAAAAAAATTTTTTTCAAATCTATATCCAGCAAAATCGTTCTTTCCGTGTAGCGGAAGTTTAGTAAAAAGACAAAAAAATATCAAACAGAATTTAAAAAATTTTTTCTTATTTTATTTTATTTAATATAGGTATACTGAGTCAATAGTTTAACCGAGCTTCTCAAAAGCCTCTCGACCTGAATCTACTCTGTGAAATAAAAATTAAAGAATCTCACACACCGTTATATTCATCCACATTTATAGTGTTTTCACGCGAAATCACGAACGTACGAAATGTTACGGTTGCAAAGATTGGCGCACGTCTCGCGAGACACCTCGTACATGCACATTGTTATATTTCACGCCTTCATGATGCTCGGCTGACGGACACGAATGTTATTCTACACGTCGGCGAGCATCATCGCGTTAATATTTCATAGCGTCGTGTCGTAGTATACAAGCGCTACGCTTTACTGACACGCTCGATAGGCATGCATGCATCGCACATCGATTCATTCGCACGTGAGACGCGAAAAATGAATGAAGACGGGGAGGGAGGTTAATAGCCCCTCTTCACGTGTCTCGAGATCGTGGGAAGCGAGAGATATCAACGATATAATAGTGCTAAATAAGATGACTATGATAGCAATTAATTATTACGTCATTCTGCGTTCATAATGTACTCTCTATTATGGAATTATAGATGAACTGTGCAAAATTAAGTGTAATTATTGAACTTTTTTTTAGATTGAAGAACACAATTTAAGCTCTTAAGAATTATTTCAATTTCATTTTTCGTTATTTTTTTTGGTTTTCTTGTAAATTAATTTTATTCTTAATATTTAGCTTCGCGAGTTATAAGTTGATTCTGTTCTCGATAGTCGCGTGTCTTTATGAATTATAAAGGAATTTTGTTAATTATTTAATACCAGATATTTTTGTTTAGATACAATGGATTTCAAGGCAATATTCATTTTGATTTTGATATAAAGATGAATATGACAGCATTTAATTAGACGTCATTCTGCGTTCATAATGTACTTTCTATTATGGAATTATAAATGAACTGTGCAAAATTAAGTGTAACAATTATTGAACTTTTTTTTTTTAGATTGAAGGACACAATTTAAGCTCTTAAGAATTATTTCATTTTTCGTTAGTTTTTTTTTTGGTTTTCTTGTAAATTAATTTTATTCTTAATATTTAGCTTCGCGAGTTATAAGTTGATTCTGTTCTCGATAGTCGCGTGCCTTTATGAATTGTAAAGGAATTTTGTTAATTATTTAATACCGGATATTTTTGTTTAGATACAATGGATTTCGAGGCAATATTCATTTTGATTTATGATACGGAAGGAATGGTTAATTCTTTAATAATTATGTTCTTTCGGGGGCCTTGAAAGTGACGGCTGTTGAGAAATCGACCGCGGCTGTCTTTAGGCCGCAGATGTCTAGAAATCGACGTCAGTTTTTTTTTTAAATGTGTGTGCGTGTAAGAGACCGTCAAGAGATTCGAAACAGACTATTGTCTTCTCACGGCCAACGCTGACTGGTGTTAAAATCGTCGGCAATCTATTTCTCTTTCTGTCGTTTAAACTGAAGACTGTATAGAAAATAACGCAGCTGTAAGATATTTGAAAATAATTCGATACTATTTCGGATCGTCGATATACATTAAAAGTAAAAAAACCCACGTGGCATTGAAATTAATTTCAATGTCGCGTAGATAACTCGAAAGAATTTCATTCCTATATTTATTTTATCGTTTTATCTCATTTCTATCCATTGCGTAAAGCACGTACATTTTTCTCTTGTGCGTGTATCACGCATCAAAAATTAAATTCTTCGTATAGGCTTCTCGAGAGGCTCGCAAGACTATTTTTCCTCACGAGGAACGCCTACTCCTTTACGGTATTTACACGGCCGTTTCTAACGTCGAGCACAGAGAGGCGGAGTGTTCTAATGTCTTTCATGAAACGCGGAGGCGGATAGATAATGCTATGCATACATATCTGGCACTTATCAAGCTGCAAGGTCCTTTTGTCGAGTTTTTTTTTATCGTCATTTTATCTCGCCCGGGAAACAGTCCTATCTACTGCCGCCAGAGTCATGTGTTTGAGCTATCGGAACAATAGACCAAAGAACGTTACATTCCTCACGATTGGAAATGACACATTCCGTAATACGTCATAAAGGCACGAAACACGGGAAGATACAAGAGCGCGAAAAATATACGCAAAGAAAAAAACTGCACTGCGTTAAACTGCGACTTTACGTCGCAGGTTTCTCGAAGTCGCAATCAAAGATAACGCGAGTGATTAATCTCGACATATTTCAGGTGTTCTTCTTTATCAGCTTTATCTTTATTACATTACCGCAAGACATCTTTATTCTCAAAATTGTTATTAAATTTGATAAGCCATTCACTTCCATTTTATTACACGCCGCAAGACGTCCTTATTCTCAAAATCGTCATTAAATTTGATAAGCCATTCACTTCCACTTTATTACATACCGCAAGACGTCTTTATTCTCAAAATTGTTATTAAATTTGATAAAAGCCTTCCACATCCACTTTGTGATTAAGTCTACACGTCACATTTCTACACGGAAAGAACAATTTTGTTGGAAGGTCTAAAAATTTTGCTAAATACAGATCTGAAGATAATTTTTTGTTGAATTATCAAAATAATTTGTTGAAATGTTAAAACTGATAAGCATTGCTATAAAACATTTTAATATTCTAGCAATCATTTTGACTTTCGTACAAAATTATTTTGATTATTGAACAAAAATTATTTTCAAATCTGGATTCAGCAAAATTGTTCTTTCCGTGTATATTTAGTTCACGCTTCATTTTTCGCGCCTGTCGTAGCTTATTTTTGTACTTTACGTGTGTATCTCTCTCACCTGATTCGTGGGCGATTTATTGGTCGCGTGTACGTTGACGCACGTTTTTTTTTCCACGTGGATCGCGCGCGGGTCACGAGCCGCTCCCGCTCGAGCGGAACACAAGTAGCCACGGGAAAGGCGAACCGCTCGCCGAAAGAAACGAGTCGAGTCGCTTCTCCTCCTCCTCGGTCGGAGGAAGCTCAAGATGCCTTGCCGTTTAGGGAAAGGGCCCATCGATTTCCGGAAAAGGCTCCGTTCGTCCTACTCCCCAGGAACCCAAGGGTATCTCTTGACAACGAGTCAGAATTTTTACCTGCTCTGCATTCTTCAGGCGAACCGTTAGCCGTTTGGAAGAAGTTAAACGTGAAAATTCTTGTTTCCCTCGCAGGAAAATATACAGGGTTGGGGAAAGTTACTTTGTAAAAGTAACTAGTTACAGTTACAGTTTTTGTCTCTCAAAAAGTAAGTTAGTTACCGTCACAAGTTACCGACTCTGAAAAGTAACATGTTGCAGTTACTAAAAAAATAACGAATCGTTACTTTTCAGTCACTTTTAATAGAACGACATTAGCATTATAAAAAAAAAGATTTACATTCACATATTATATAATTTTACTTAAAAAAGAAAAGTAATGCGCGTATTTAAATATTTCGCATAATTACAATCAACATTACGATTAGGTGATTGAGCGAAAGTGTTGCATCATTTTGATGAAAGTGACGATTTGACATAATATAAAGTAACTATTCAATTAGTTACTAGTTACTTAAAAAAATCTAAGTTAAATTACATTTACACATGGGAAGAAAGAAACGAAGTTAAGTTACACGGAAAGAACAATTTTGTTGAAAGATCTAAAAATTTTGCTAAATACAGATCTGAAAATAATTTTTTATTAAATCATCAAAATAATGTGTTGGAATGTAAAAACTGATAAGCATTGCTGTAAAACGTTTTGATATTTTAGCAATCATTTTGACTTTCGCACAAAATTATTTTGATTATTGAATCAAAATTATTTTCAGATCTGGATTTAGCAAAAATGTTCTTTTCGTGTACAGTTATTAAAAAAAAAGTAACTGTAACTTCGTTATAAATATCGAGTTACTTCCCAATCCTGAAAAAATGTATGTGTAACTCTGGACGATATTAATAAATAATTGACGGTGACAATCAATTAATTAAATTAAACGGCATGTATTGGAAATTAATATTGAGATTTATTACTGAATGTCTAATTAATCGTTCGGCGACGAGCGATTGTGTATTTTAATGTCGTGAATAAATACGAAGATATGCATTTTATCGTAAACTGGCGCATATTTTTAAACGCACATTGTAATTATGTGAAATGTTGAGTAGCGAAAAACGAAAGAGAATATCGCCGTCGGTTAGAAATAGCGGAGTCGGACGGAATGACGTATAATGCGAGAGTTTGTGCTTCGTAACGAAGTGCACTTCGTTACGCAGGTAACAGGAATTGTGTGTGTGTCTGCGTGTGTGTGTGTAATGTGTATACGCGGTGAAAGAGGGATTACTCATTCGAGCCGCTTGCGCGAGCCGATATATCGGATCGGCTGGAACGATCGCGCTCGGGTCTCTCTCAAACCGGAGCTGCCGGCTGCTTTGCCAATTGAGGTCGATTAAGCGCGCGCGGCTGCCGAGGAAGACGCGCGCGTTTCTCTCCCGACTTGGGAAGTTGCGGCGAGCCGCGCGCTTGTTGGAGCTACCCGACGTCCGAGAGCAATCGAATAAAATGTACCGATCGATGCCCACCACACAGCCGACGGTGGTAGTCGTGCAACGATCATCCGTAATCTGTGAGGCTGGCATCCAGATGAAACGAGCGAGCGCGAATGAATTTGTTTCAACAAAAATATATGGACGGCAAGAATATATCTTTTCTCTCTTATTTTCTTTTCCGTGGAAAGAAAAGGGTCTGTTTTTACACTCGATCGTCTTTGTTTGAATTTCTTTACTTATCTCTTAAGGTCTGCGGCTGGACCGTGCGAATAAGCTTGTTTCGATGCGTCGAACAACGTTTAAATTTCGTTTTCCGTGGATCGTGTAGATCGAAGAGACCGATCGCGTGGTCTCCCGGCCGGTGAGTTCAATTTCCGATTTCCGGACGGAGCTGATGCGCTCGCGTCCGTTGCGTCAGCTGTGCCCTCGCGTCTCGATCGCAGCGTGCCCGCCGCGGAGCGTCGAGAATCTCTCGATCTCGGAATTCCGTCCGCGGAATGTCGCCCACACGGGAAAGAACGATTTTGTTGAAAGGTCTAAAAATTTTGCTAAAAATAGATCTGAAAATAATCTTTTGTTGAATTATCAAAATAATTCGTTGGAATGTTGAAACTGATAAACATTGCTATAAAACGTTTTGATATAAAACGTTTCTAGCAATCATTTTGACTTTCGCACAAAGTTATTTTGATTGTCGAACAAAAATTATTTTCAGATCTGGATTCTGGAGCAAAATTGTTCTTTCAGGAGCGTCTCTAACGATTCCCTAATCCAGGCCTCCTCGCGTACTCGAATAACAAGAGAGGCCTCGCGAGACCCGTACAGGGTCGCTTATTGTTTACATGTTATCGCGGCGTTATTGTTTCACTGGTCGAAAATGTACGTTACACGGTTGTTTTTCCATCTCCGAATCTATACGCCTATACGCTATTATATACGCTGTGTATCGCCACGTCGATCGCGCGATCGACGCACCCTCGTTTCGCGCGCGCGGCGGAATTTTTTAATCTCCCACGCTTCGCTCCCGCGCTCCGAGAAAAACAAAAACGCCCCTGGTCTCTATATAAGCTTTTCCCTTCTTTCGCCTCAGACAATACCTTCCGCTCTCGTGGTACAAAATGTCGAAGTCCCTCGGCGAAAACGTCGTCGGCGCTGTCGCTACCCCCGTATATAGCAGTCGAGTGCTGTCGATGCCGCAACTAACCACCGCACTGGATCTTTCGGATTGGGGTTTCGGGCCTGGTCTGGCGTGAAGTCAGGGGGCCCTAAAGCTGCGCACAGGAGCGATGCGCCGATTCGAGGGTCTCGCCCCTTCGTCTCTCTTCTCCCACGGGAGAGAGAGAGAGAGAGAGACACACGGGAGAGACGGACGGAAGGATCTCTTCTCGAGTGATCGATCGATCGATCCGATCGACCCTCGAAGATCGCCTGCCGATTTTTCCTTGAAAAAAAATGCGGGTGCGCGAAAAGAAGGAGACACACAAAAATGCAGCTCCGCTCGTCGGAGAGAGAGAGAAAAAAAAATCCGGAGCAAAGCGCTCTCCCGAGCGACGCCGCGTTCCTCTCTCTCTCTCTCTTTCTCTTCCTTTCTCTCCTGTTCCGCGACGCGAACACGAACCCGAGCGAGACTCGCACACACGACGCACTGACTGTGGGCCCGGAAAACGACTGACGCGAATGGCCAAGTACTCGCTCGGGGCCCCACCACTCCGCCATTTTGCTCCCAGACCGGGAGCTTGGTCGGACGAAGAAGAGGGAGTGCTGCCAGGTGCGTACAGGCATTTCCCTCGCGAGATCGCACGCCCTCGAATTTCCGCGTCGGCATGTTTCTTCTCTCTCTTTTTTTTTTTTTTCGCTGTTTCGCATTTCAGTTTCGGACGGAATCAACGTACACGATCGGAGAAATTGTATGTAAAAATGTACAGAGACATACATAGTGGTGACAAATTTTTAACGAGCAACACGAGTTTTGCGAAACTGGAGGATGGACGAGAGCGAACGTCTATTTCTATATATAGTGCTGCGTATTTCAGATTTGCAACTTTTGCATCGGAAAATATGAAAATGTTGAAAATGTCTCTGAATTTCCGCGTCGGGAAATTTGCATGTCTTATGCCTCATGAGTGAGGCTGTTGCGAAATATGTCACGTTAGCCACAGATCGCGGAAATGCAGCTACTACGTTAACCATTTCCTGCCATTCCGAAATAATTCCGTCTCGCCGCGCGTTTCCTTCCCTCTCCGAAAAATCCAGCGAGCGCGCGAATTAAATCTCGTCGCGCTGAAATCTTCCTCTCCGCGCCTCGCTTTTTTCCGTCCGGAGAGAGAGAGAGAGAGAGAAAAGGCCGCGAGACGTCGGCATAAATAGAAATATAAATTATTACTTTTTGCACAATAAATCATTATAAATAACGACTGCACTTTACGAAATCGTACAAAGGAAACAAAATTGCCTCGTAATTGCGGGATGTATCAAGCGCGCTTCCTCGTTTTCATACATTTTGATTCTCGATACGCGAGAGAGAGAGAGAGAGAGAGAGAGAGAGAGAGAGAGAGAGAGAGAGAGCATATTTCACTCGTGTAAGTTAAATCTAATTTTTTTCTCTCAAAATTTTTGGGGGACTATATAGCTTCCAGCGCGATCTCGGCTCCCTTCGGGAGCTCTCGTGCCGCGTGTGGCATGCCAATAAAAAGGTACCGTTTTCGCGACGAGAGCGGTCGCGACGAGTTCAAGGACCAAGGGCCCACCGCGCGCGCGGCGCGGCGCGACGCGGCCGCGATGGATCCTGGCGACTCCCAGAGCGCGGTATCACGCATCGTGTGAACTCACCTTTGCTTTCTCGACCTTTATCGCTGTGTCTGCGACCGCAGCATCTCGACTGGAGCAAGATGAGCAAATATCCTCCCCTCCTCTCCTCTCTCTCTCTCTCTCTCTCTCTCTCTTTTATTTTTCCTTTCTCGCTTTCAACTGTTCTCTCTCTCTCTCTCTCTTTCTCTCTTTCTTCTGTTTCTTCTCTGTCGCTCCAGATGAGACCCAAGGTTTTCAGCTCGGTGAATACGCGGTAACCATGCCGGGAACCTGTTCCCTCCTGCCCCCCCTTCCCCCCTTCCTCGCCCTTCGCGCTCAAGGGGGGTCGCTTCCAGCTCTTTAAAGGCTGCATTTGTACGTTTCCTCTGTGTCTTTTCCTCCGGTCCTCCTCTCTCTCTCTCTCTCTCTCTCTCTCTCTCTCTCTCTCTCTCTCTCTCTCTCTCTTTCCTCCTGCGTTTGTTATTATCGTTGTTATCGCGCGGCGCTACCATTAACGATGTAATCGCTATTAGATGCAATTAAGATTGCGCTACTGTTACCCGCTTTGCTAATGTCGTTGTCGCTTGAAGAAGACATACGTTTTCCCGAGGCGTATCCGTCCGAGAGTTTAATGAGATGTGTGTTTTGTGGGTGTTGCTGATTTCATTTATATCGCATCATTTCGTGTGTATCGGTTAGGGAAATAAATATCTTCTAGTTGATTTATTTGCAATCCTTTTTCAGAACGTCCCTCTCCCGCCGTCATTGTTTCCATCGAAATTGGAGTCTTGTCCACTCGGATTGTCCTCCTTATCCTCGACTTCTTCCTCTCTATTGGTCTAGGAGCTTAGGTATTAACTCGTTGTCAGGAATCCCTGAGATCTGAAACATTTTCAGGTATATACCGTCCCCTGACTCTCTCACGAAATATCTTTTCAAGCGAATTTCGACGTATTTTGCCGTCAGAAGTTCACAGGAACGTTTTCAAAGAGTTTCAATTTATAGGGAATAAAGGAACTGTCGCATTAATAATTCCTCGAAAGTTAGTCGTAACGGAAAGAAAAAAAAACTAAAGCGACGTCTTTTCCGATAGGCTAAACAAATTGCGATACTATTTTCATGCTAGATCTTTGTTAAAATTTTTTTAAAGAAAAATTCAATTATGCGTGGCGATTTTTGTAATAGTTTTGAAACGTTGGTGTCAAATATTCTTTTTAAAATTGAGTTTACAACACGAGCGCGAAACGAAATAAAATATTTGAAACATATCGTGATTACTTTTAGCGTTAGTTCGTCGACATTGCATGTAATTAGATTAATTCAGGAATCAATTGCAGTTGATCTTCTCAATTTGTGATCAATTGTTTATTTCTATCGAATGCTACTTGTTGATTTTCGAAATTTTTGGAAAATTGTTTGGAATTGCAGAAAATTCTTGGAAATTGAAAAAATCCTTGCAATTTTAGATAGTGCAATCTTCTCACCGTTTATGTTTTTCTTAGTACTTTATTGATTTTCGAGACTTTTGATTTTCGCGATTTGAAATCTCAAATTCTCGGAACCGCTTCTCTTAGAAATTTCGGAAAATTCTTAGAATGTTCCTTAATTAGTTTTGCATTAAGAATACATATTTTTTTAAACTTTTAGAAATTACAAATATTATACATTAATAATGCGTATTCGTATACTTATATAGATATTGCAATTTTCGAGACTTTTTATTTTCGCGATTTGAAATCCCGAATTCTCGGAACTGCGTTTCTTAGAAATTTCGGAAAATTCTTAGAATTTTTCTTAATTTAGTTTTGTATTAATAACATATATTTTATATTAAACTTTGAGAAATTACAAATATTATACATTAATAATAATAATGCATATTCATATATACTTATATAGATATTGTAATTTTCGAGACTTTTGATTTTCGCGATTTGAAATCCCGAATTCTCGGAACCGCGTTTTTTAAAAATTTCGGATAATTCTTAGAATTTTCCTTAATTTTTGCAGCAATAATACATATTTTATTAAACTTTTAGAAATTACAAATATTATACATTAATGATGCATATTTAAATATACTTATACATATATTATAATAAAAATTATATAAAATACATGTGAACATTATGACAGACTTTCTATTATATGAGGGTTTAACATAAGAATTAATGCAACTGGATTTTAATCTCGATCGGTCTGATCGCTGACGAGAGGAGTCAAGCGGATAGGGAGATTTGCGATTGGCAACGAGGGCAATGAAGGACATCGTTATCAGTGCTTCTCACGAGCGGAATACATTCGACCTATACCTATTAATTGTCGGTTGTCGCGGTTAAGTTACTCCCCTGTTAGCGGCGTCGAACATCGAACTACGCGGCGACGGCGGCAACATTCATTATCCGTGTACGTCTCGCGGTAGTTTATTATTATTTCTAATGAGTGTGTGCTTCGCGGCCCGAACAGAACGGCTCTCCGTCTTTTTTCGTCTTTGTCGCTCGATCATCTCTCGCCTTCTCGAACCTCGTAATCTCTTTACATTTCTTTCGATCGCCTTCTCGAGTTCTTGGAAATTGGAAAATTCTTGGAATAGTCATACTTTGTCGATTTTCGAGATTCTCATAAAATTTCTTGAAAAAATACAAAAAATTATTAAATAAGATATTAGGAGAGAGTCTCACGCATCATATCTAATTGTATGTAATACATTTTTAGAAATTGAAAAATTTCGTGGAAATCGGGAAAAGTCTTTGAATTTTTTCTAGACAAGAAGGCCCTTGCAGATCACGTTCTTATGATTCATTGTTGATTTTCGAAATTTTTAGAAAATTTCTTGGAAATTGAAAAAACTCTTGCAATTTTAGGTATTGCAACCTTACTATTTATATTTTCTTATTACTGCTTTCGAGACTTGATTTTCGCGATTTGAAATTCTCGGAGCCGCGTTTCTTAAAAATTTCGGAAAATTCTTAAAATTTTTCTTAATTTAGTTTTGTATTAATAATACACATTTTATTATACTTTTAAAAATTACAAATATTATACATTAATGATACATATTCGTATACACTTATATAGACGTTTTAATAAAAATTATATAAAACTTCCGACAAATACATATCAAATTGTTGTCATCAAAATTATGTCTTAAATAACCTTAAGATTACGTTATAATGTTTTTTTTAGTCGCTCATGATAAGTTTATTCTTTGATATGAAAAATAAATATGTATCTTAACAATTTTAAATGTAATCTATTCATATAAACGATAAGACATTAGGAAAGAGTCTCACACGTCATATCTAATTGTAAGTAATTCAAGAGGAACCTATTTTTTATCTTGAACTACCCACTCATTCGCGTCGATTTCTTTGAAGCGGGTCGTGTAAAATCGCCTTAAGATCTTACCCTTTCTTTCTGCCGCAACCTCGGCGTAGCCGCGACGCGCCGCAACGGGGGCCCCACGACGAGGTTTGCGGGCCCTGAAGAGGGAGAAAGGAAAGGACTCCGTGGAGAGTCCCACCGGCTACCGAGTCGGGCGAAGGAAATTAATGAATGGCGGCGATCTCGTCGGCGTTAATAAGCGTGTACCTGGGAGCGGAAATCATTGTACAAGGGGCAGGTCTTTTCCTGTCTTCTCTAGAACTCGGCGTTGCGGATCGAGAGACTGTACGAGAGAGAAAGAAAAAGAGAGAGGGAGAGAGAGAGAGAGAGAGAGAGAGAGAGAGAGAGAGAGAGAGAGAGAGAGAGATCGTGCAGCGTTGTTGAATCCGCGGTTTTTCCGCTTTTCAGGGGTATCACGTAGCGTCTCGACATCGTCCGTCAGGCAGGCGGACGCTGTTAATGAACGCTCGAAACCCTTTGAACTCCGCCGGACGACGCAAAGCGTATAGCCCTTTCCTCGGCTCGGAAGCAATATCTCTAGTCTATGTAGTGTATTTAAACTGTCGCATATTACGAATGAAGTTTAATTGAAATAATATAACGTTTATTCACAAACGAGATGTTTCCGCGAATAATTCAAGTAATAAACACGGTTGCCACAAAACGGGTAATCAGGGAAAGATCAGGGAAATTGAAAACGGTCATGGAAATCAGGGAAAAGTTAGGGAATTTTACAAAATATTCTGGAAAAATAAAATTCTCGCATTGAGAAAAAAAATTGATTGCACGAACTATATTTGTACAGTTGTTTGGTACAATGGTTGATTCAACAATTCTTTAGTTGCACAAAGAAAAGCATAGTTCATTCATGTCAACCATAAAAAATTTTTAATCAAGAATTAACTAAACCAATTCAATTACATTATTTTGTTCGAAATACTATAGTAGTATTTATTTGTGTTTGCATGCTATTTAGTTATCCAAGTAATATATTTATTCAAATTCCAAATATTAAACTGATTAAACGATGCTGTTGGGGATAATAAGTAGTGTGTATTTTTAATCAAATGGTTGAGTTAAATACGATAAATTTTTGTTGAAACAAAATAGTTTAGTTAAAAAATAGTATTTTGTTTAAATTATTTTGTGTCATTGTAGTAACATTTAGTTGATCGTATCAGACTAAATATTTTGATAATTTTTCAACAAATTGTTTTTTTAGTGTATGAATGAAGTTTAATTAAAATAATATAACGTTTATTCATAAATGAAATGTCTCCGTGGACAATTCAAGTAATAAACAAGGTTGCCACAAAACGGGAAATCAGAGAAAAGTCAGGGAAATTGAAAACGGTCATGGAAATCAGGGAAAAGTTAGGGAATTTCACAAAATATTCTGGAAAGTTAAAATTCTTGGCTTTAAAGAAGTTAAATATGCGTACTCTCTTTTCTGGCGTAAATTTCACTCCAAAAGAGTGAAAATTAACTCCTGAAAATTTAGAGAGTATATCACACACTTATACAGTTTTGTTAGCAAATATAAACTCTCTTTTTGATAGAGATTTAAGCTTCACTAAGAGTATTTAAAATTTTCAATCTTTTAAAAATAGAATTTTCGTGATCTACTTTCTGTTGGAATTTTAAATCTATTTAAAACTGTTTTTTTAAACTTGTAATCAGTGAAAAGTTATGGCATTTTAGAATGAAGAATTTGTGGCAATCCTGAATAAAGATACAAGAATATAAAGTCAAAGTTATAATCCAATCAAAAATATTACTTTTTTAAGGTGTAAATTTTAGTTTAAGAAAAAAATAACTCTTTTACATAGAATAGTTTTTAATGAGTTTAAAAAATTTAATAATGAAAGTTTATAGGGGTTAGTCTGTAGAGTGGATAGAAAGATAATAAAAAATTTTACGAGTTGATACGATTATAAAGAGTTATATTAAAATTTTTATTAAAAAATTTATAAATAACGTCGACGTGCGAAGGCGCACAACGTATCGTGTCGTATTTCTAAAAAAAAAAAAAAAAACAAAAAAAAGGAACACAATTCCAATTATACGCGCCGTTTATACGCGCGGTATACTCCGCGGAGATCTCGCGAGAGAATCCACTGTTACGGGAAAATGAGCGTTGCGGGCCGTTATATCGGGCGAGAAAAGCTGCGAGACTTGCGGTTAATCGCGCTTAATCGCTCGTCATTCCGTCTAATTGAGACTGTGGGGGGAAAATCGGAGATTTGGCCCTGACATCTATTATCGAGTTGCCTTCTGCCGGTGCATTCAGCGGTCTGCGCGCATATAGGACTAAGGCTCTCCGAATACGGCATCACGGTACCGTGTCGGCTGTGTTTCGCCGATGTGTGTGTTGTGTGTGTGTGTGTGTGTGTTGTGTGTGTGTGTGTATTGTGTTGTGTGTGTGCGTGTGTGTGTGTTGTGTGTGTGTGTGCGTGTGTGTTGTGTGTGTGTGTGTGTGTTGTGTGTGTTGTGTGTGTTGTGTGTGTGGGTGTGGGTGGATGA
This sequence comes from Wasmannia auropunctata, assembly GCF_000956235.1. Classification (NCBI taxonomy): domain Eukaryota; kingdom Metazoa; phylum Arthropoda; class Insecta; order Hymenoptera; family Formicidae; genus Wasmannia; species Wasmannia auropunctata. Next base: position 22,798 of record NW_012028527.1, on the reverse strand, counting down.
ATGCGCAAGCACGCTTACGTGTGCGTCGCGCGCGGATATACGTACTACTATATACCCTCGAGCGAAGCCAGGCCTCGACGTTCGTCTTCCCACGAACCCTTTACTGTACGTACGAGTCTCGTTACTCGTTCCGGGATCAGGAAACACTCCCATTAAGGCCGTTTTACACGGTCACGCGAATAACTCCGCACGGCGGCGGCGGCGGCGATCGCGTGTGAACCACCTGTATAGGGGAGACCGGGGCTCGTTGGCACAGTTTCCACAATTCAGACATTCCTGTTTCCAAACAACTATTTATTACGATTAAACTATATTAATATGGTACAGTGAACCTTTCTCTATACATTTTCATGCCAGAAACGATTCTGTGTACTGTATATATGGAGTTTCTTTGTAGTAAGTGAAATACGTACATGCTGCAATGCAGCCAATTTATCACGATAGCCGGGGCAAGTAAGTTGACACGTGCCACACTGTAAGTTGCTTGAGCGATAAAAATTCCATATTAAATTAACGAAAACACAATAGAAGTAAAAACAGATCGCAGATCTTTTAGTTATTTTGTAATGATCAAATAGTAAAATGCTGTGATAGAGTAATAAATGTAAACTATTTTAGATGTAGTTTGTTTCAATACAGAAATATTTAATAAAAAACGTTTTGTCATAATTAAGTTGTAATCGAAAGGTTACACGCTTCTTATAGTAAATTAAACTAGCCTTAAATATGAGCCAACGTGCCCCATCCTTACAGGCATAAAATTTAAATCATTTTATTATATAATAAATTTTGGTTATTACTCAAAATAACACATTGTGTAACAGAAACGTTGGTTTTGACTTCTAATAATACGTCACGTAGATTTATTCTCTCCAGCTGAAGAACATTAGTACGAAATTTTGAAACGCTCGAAAATTTACTTGCCTTTTCAGATAATTTTTCTCATTCTTTACTTGAAATACTTGTTTGATTTAAATGCAACTTAGAGAAATGTGTCTACGTTATAAAAGAGATATTTTACGGTAACTTTTTCATTGTTTCTTTATTCATAAATACATAAACGGAATGCAATGCCAACTTGCTTCTTGTGCCAACGAGCCTCGATCTTCCCTACCTTTAAAGGGGACACATGACGCAATCGCGGCGGACGCGGTGATGAGATGGTGAAAATCTGAAATCCTCCTGTTGCCTTTATCATAATTTTATATTGTTTTTAATTCCGCGACGAATAAATCTAATACCGCGGTTTGCGATAAAGTTTATGGTATAATTTCTAGCGAAATACACACTGAGAAAAAAATTGATTATACGGACTAAATTTGTATAGTTGTTTGATCCAATGGTTGATTCAACAATTATTTAGTTGCCCAAAGGAAGGTATAGTTCATTCATGTCGATCATCAAAAATTTTGAATCAAGAATTAAAAACTAAACCAATTCAATTTAATTATTCTGTTCGAAATACTAATAGTATTTATTTGTGTTCGCATGTTATTTAGTTGTCCAAATAATATATTTGTTCAAATTCCAAGTATCAAATTGACTAAACGACGCTGATGGGGATAATAAATAGTGTGTATTTTTAATCGAACGGTTGAGTTAAATACGATAAATTTTGTTGAAACAACATAGTTTAGTAAAAAAAATAGTATTTTGTTTATAATAATAACAAATTATTTTGTGTCATTGCAGTATGTTTTGTAATGTTTATAGTTGAACTAAATCGGACTAAACATTTTCAAGTAAGATGAAACAAACTTTTTTCTCAGTGCACAATTTAGATGTTGAATTAGTTTAGATTTTGTTTCGAGTACGATTTTCCAAGCTTTATCCCTGTTTTTCTCTTTTGGCGAAAAGAAGTTTCGTTAAATCTAAGAGTTAGGTTATTTCGAAGCGACTATATAAGTGTGACTCAGAACGCTCGTTCCATCGAACGATTATCCGTCCGCTCTACGGACTTGGCAATGGTCGCGACTTCGTCGAAGGAATATAGGAGGTCCTGAGGCACATAATGTCCTCTATGCTAATGCATAGTTGTACATTCCGCGCTGGAGGCAATGCTAATATCGCGACTATATATACGGTACGACACGTTCGCCGATATTCCGATGTTAAGTCACGTCATGGGGATTATATCGGCTTTGCTCTAAGAGCTACGGGGAGAGAGAAGGAGAGAGAGAGAGAGAGAGAGACAGAGCGAGAGAGAGAGAGAGAGAGGATTACGCGTTCGAGAGTCGGAACGGGAAGTCCGCGGGACTGACTTCCCAGGAGCACCGACGTAATTATAGCGTTTAGAGCTACCGAACGGTAACTGAAACCTCCCTGAGCGACGCGAGAAAGGGCGAGCTTCTGAACTGACATCTCCGGCCTAATGAAGAGGAAAAGCCGAGGCATACGATGGATTTCTCCTCTCAATGATACCCCAGGATGAAAGGGGACCCCCTCCCTCCCTGTCCCCCCCCCTTCCGCCGCTCCTGCGAGGCGCGTTAAATTGGAAAACTAAATGGCTCCTCAGATACAATATTATCTTTTGTATAACTTAATTTGGCCTCTTATCCTGACTTTTGCATAACTTGTTCAATATTGTCATGAATTGACGTCCCAAAAACTTAAATGACACTTGACAAAAGTCCCTTATTAATACAAACGTTTTCTTTAAGCTACACAATTTTTTTTAAGTTACAAGAAAAACTTTATGCAGAGACCGCAAATAATTACCGTTAGCAAGCGTGTGAAATAGATTAGATATTTTGCACACATTATTTTTACTCTCACTTCTATTTCTCTATCTTTTTTTTCTTGTGCCGCGTTATCCGTTTTTCGAAGGATCGCACGGATGACGTTAAGCGCGATTTAATCCATGAGATCTAATCATTCTTCCTCGTTGACGAGATAAGCCGGGCGCTCAGCTAACATCGATATCCCGAGAGGCAGTAGTTCGATGCCCTCTCGCTCGCTCGTTTGAGAGAGAGAGAGAGAGAGAGAGAGAGAGAGAG